>NW_027506701.1:0-40729 GCF_021521415.1 Bidens hawaiensis
TCTCAATTTTCCGAACTTTTTTTGCAAATTTTCGGAATTTTAAAATTATATTTCGCATTTTTACTAAATTACGCAACCTTTAAAAGTTATTATGCAAAGTAAAAACATTGAAAATTAAAAAAAATCCTAGATTACCTGCTCTTCAGGTAAAATATCTATTATTGGAACAAAAATGAAAGTTCAGTGACTTGATTGGAATAAAAGTTTGTATCAGTGACTTGATTGGAACAAAAGTTTGTATCAGTGACCTGATTGGAACAACTTGCAAAGTTGGTTACTATTCTATGGACTAATCCCTATTATTAAATAACCCATTCAAACATATTGTTGATGGCAAAGATCTTGTCAGTACGTTGCATCCTTAAATCAATCCGACCAATTCAACTATGTTTGGTTTCATTTCACAAAAAAATAATGAAACATGTTATATGAAATCACGTGTGAAAATGAGGGGTATGTTGACTTTTTTGCAGGACAAATTCTTAATACAAATATTAAACACCAATGTTTTCTTTTGAGTTTTGACATAATCTCCTAAATTTACACAAGTAAAATACTTGAAGAAAATGTAAAGAAAAGGTTTATAACTTGTTGTTCTTGTTGGTTGTGTCACTTTTACACAATTAGCGATCGATCAATGGTGAAATGTCGACAGAAAATTAACAATCGGCTTGCTACCAATCTAAGACTATGTTTAGTGTTTTAACTAAACAGTGAAAACGTACCTTTCATGAAGGCTTGAAAGTTGTCATTAACATTTTCATCAAAAACATTTAATGATTAATTTTTTTAATATAAAAAAATAACTTTGGTTTATGTGACTTTGGCACCGCGAAAGAGTCCTTGAGCCCGTTAACACACTAGCGTCGTTTGGGGCTTAATTCCCATCTTAGCGCTCTTCTTGTACACAAATAATGGTTTGACTGTGAAACGGTGGGTGAGGTGGCACAGAGGCCACTATAAGTCATTGATTAATAATAATTCATACTGCAATATAACTAATGACATCATTAACTTTGATTTATATCGTTTTAAGGTAATTTGCAACGTTTTGATTACGGGGAAAATCATTCAGTTGTTTATTAGGGGAAACCGAAGTTACTTTTCAATTAGAGTGAGATTCCATTTGAGAAATAAAGTGAAAATTAAGAGTGTCACTAATCACATTATCACACATTATCAGAATAAATTATTAAAATTCAAGTTGCTTTGTTACACAAAAAAACACATATTTATTAATATAAGTGAGATTTTACTAGGTATGTTAGTTCGTTTTAAATATCGATTTAATAATAGTAAAAGTTATTAAAGATACCTTAACAAATTTAAAAACATGTTTGCTTATAAAATAATAACTAGACAACCATAAGATTTAAACTACAAAACAATTATATATATATATATGTTACCTACGTTAAATGACTATTTCAATGACTTACAAGACAGCCATAATTAAAGACTAACTCTTACTTCCTTTTATTATATAAGCAACTCAACCTTGCATCATTTAACCATTACATCCACAACAAAATTAACCCATCAATGGCTCGTGTTCTTGGCTCGTTCTTACTTCTTGTTCTTGTTTCTTCTGTAGCCTTGGCAACGGACCCTAGTCCGCTTCAAGATTTTTGTGTCGCAGACCCAAACTCCAAAGGTATGATAATCGTTTCCTAAATTTGTATTTCTAGTTTGTTTGTTTGGATTTTGATTAGAGGTGGCGCTTTTTACACTTTTAGTTATTAAGGGTGTAAACATACCAAAACTGCTCATGAGCTACTCGAGAACCTTTTTTTTAAGTTTGAAACAAACTTGATCAATTTGGGCTTGAGCCTAAATTAAAGTGTGTTTAATGAAGGAGCTCGAGCCTAACTAAACCACCTGACTTTCACGTAAAGCTTAAATGAGCTCAAGAGTTTAAACGAGCTTATTATTTGTACAAGCATATAATGATTTTTTTATTTTATATAGTTTATATTTTGATAACGTGTATGTAAAAGCATTTTAGATAAAAAAAAAAGGTATTTTAAAAGTCTGAAATTTAAAATTATTAAAAAATTGTATAATTTTTTATATATTTTTTATGTTGTTTTGTAAACTTATTACATTAAAAAGTTAAATGTGTTTATTACACTAATTAATCCGCTATGTAGAGTTACTTAATCAGCCCATTTCGGGTTTTATGGCAGTTTTGGTGAACGGGTTTGCTTGCAAGGACCCGAGTTTGGTCCAAGCCGACGACTTCTACTTTGATGGGCTACGTATGAGGGGAAACACGTCGAATCCAGTTGGGTCCAAGGTGAGCACAGTTTTCGTGCATGAGTTGCCAGGACTCAACACTTTAGGAATCGCAATGGCTCGTGTGGACTATGACCCATGGGGGCTCAACCCGCCTCATTATCATCCACGGGCCACTGAGCTCTTCACCGTCTTGGAAGGCACTATTGAGGTCGGATTTGTCACATCAAACCCTGAAAACCGTTTCATCACTAAAATCTTGCACGAGGGTGACGTTTTTGTTTTTCCAATGAGACTCGTGCATTTTCAAAGAAACCTTGGAAATACAAATGCACGTGCGGTTTCAACTTTAAGCAGTCAGGACCCTGGTATTGTCACAATTGCAAATACGGTTTTTGGTTCGAAACCTGATATATCTATTGATATTCTTGCCAAGGCCTTCCAAAGCAGTAGCGACGTAATTGAGAAATTACAATCCAAGTTTTAGACCGGTTGAAGTCACGAAAGAGCTACCAACACAAAATCAAAAGCGAAAATCATAACGCTACCATATAACACTTGTATATTTCTTTTATAATTCCTTAGCGAAAGATCAATATTCCTTTCTTTTTTGTGATTTTATATGTTATTGTTTTATTTAGTTATAAGATCAATATTCCTTTTTTTGTGATTTTATATGTTATTGTTTTATTTAGTTATAAGGTTAATTTCATATGTATCTTTTTAGAACCTTTTGATTTCATATATCATTTCAATAGAGAAAATTACAATTTTTGTCTTTTTTGAATTAGATAAATTATGTAACGAGTCCTTCTTGAAAATAACTTTAACTTTTTATCCTTTATTTGCATACCTTGATTTTTGTCATTTACACTAACGGACGTTAAGTTTTTCAGTTAAGTCAGCACATGAGACCATAAGAGCATATAATATCTAGTTTTAAGATATTAATACTAAAACAGTTTTAAGTAAACTTATCGCTTTAAGTATGATTTTTTTTATTGTCTTCTCTTTCTTTCTTCCACTACATGTGACTCTCTTTCATTCATCACATACAAATGCTTATACGAATTTCGCAATTCTCTACTTAAAACCAGAGTAATAACGTATATGGAAAGGCACGATTTATAATTTCATTTTTACAAAATACAAAGATAAATATTTATAGAAGAGACTACAAATAAATTAATGGTAATCATTCAAAGATTATATATCCTTTCCCTTGGTATGCATTGGCTAACCCGGGGTGCCCCAGACACCCCCATTTGTTTCTCAACAGTGTAAATTTATATAATTTCGTTCAAAATTTTTTATACGTAGTGTAAATTTACCCGTTTTCGTCTGAAAACTTTGGACCCTGCCACCCATGTTTATGAAATTTTTTATACGTATTGAGTCCAGCCACCCTGGTGTTTTCATTCAAGCTTCGCCAGTGTTGGTATGTATATGTCTACCCTTACGTAGGAAGAAAGCAGTGTTGGTATGTATATGTCTACCCTTACGTAGGAAGAAAGCCTTTGCTAGCTCTTGTTGGCACGCGGTTTGGGAGAAGATACCCGTGTTTTAATCGGTCTAAGCCTTAGGCCCATTCGTTTTGGGTAAAGAAGGCCGGGATCAACACAACACAACTCAAGTGGGCTCCGTGGGCTATCATTAAATTGGCATGGTCTATACAATCCAAATCTCTTAAGAAAATATTCGAGAGGGATCAACATTGCATGAGGTTGCTCTTCCGGCACCATTGATCCACATGGATGTACCTGCATCACGGTACGGTTCGGTCAGTTGAATAATATCTTGGTTTTTACTTTTACCTGTTTGCCGTTTTGACGGTCTAAATTGATTTATTTTTCAATATATTAATTTTTTTAAAGGAAAAAAGGGTTCATGAATATGATATATATACGTAACCAAGGTCGGGTCTCAAGGAGGGCAGGATGGTTGATCGACAAGGCCCAACAACCCACTAGGCCCAAAATTTAAAAAAAATTATATCTATATTTTTCTGAAAAAAATATACATTTTTTTTGAAATGTAAAAATTACTCAACTCATTTAAAAATTTAATTGTTTAAACCCATTTAAAAAAATTTAACTTTTTAAACCCAACAAAAAACCCTTTTACTTAAGGCCCAAAAAAAATTCGCCTTTGGCTAACATTTTTTCTTACGATTCTCAGAGACGGCTCTGCACATAACTACAAATTCAAAAAATAAAAAGTGATAACAAATTCCAAATAGTTCGTACAGTATACATGGCTTGTTCTTGTTTATATATATATATATATATATATATAGGGCAAGGATCCTAAGAGAACCCTTTTGGACCACTAAAAACACCTTTAAAAAAATATTTAAAAAAATCATAAAACAAAAAATAACAAAAATTTAAAAAAGTAAGAAAACCAAAATTCTTATATTTCATTCTGGTTTCATTAAAAAAAACGTCGTATTATACACATATGTATAATTTTATTTAATTTTTAGTTACGTAATATACATATATGTACAGTATCATTTATTTTAAATTATACATATGTGTATAAAAAAACATGTAAATGTACATATATGTATATATTATACATATGTGTATATAATTTAGCTAAACCGAGTTTTTTTTAATGAAATCGGGATGATAAAATAAGAATTTTGGTTTTTTTACTTTTTTCATTTTTGTGTTTTTTTTATTTTATGATTTTTTTTATTTTTGTGTTTTTTTGGACCAAAATGGTTCTCATAGTTCTCAATTTCAAAAAAGTTCTCTCATGATCCTGATCTTTTATATATATATATATATATATATATATATATAAAACTTAAAATAGTCTTGTTTCACTAGATAAACATACCTCAACCAAATGGAAACACTTTTTACCCAATGTTGTTTTCATATGTAGAGCTTCATCATGAAATGGAGACTTGTCACCAACAAAAATAATAGTTTTGCATTCTAAGCTCTCTAAATCTTTTGTGATGTCATGTCTCCTACTCATAACAATAAATAAAATATATTAACAAAAATGCCAAATAGAGTTATAAATAGAGGTGATAAAATGACCGAGTCAAACGGGTTGGACCCACCAGATATACTTTTATCCAAAAAATTATTATTAACTTGCGTATTATGACTAAAAGATACATAATTTAAAAAAAAAAAATAATACAGTTTGAATGACTTTTGGCCCGTTTAACCCATTTAAGATAAAACATAAGTAAATGAGTCATAGCTGTCACCTGTCAAGTGCTTGAAGATAACGCATCACGTTAATGCTATCTCTCTCGTCCAATAACTATAAGAAAAAAAACAAAGCATTAAGGTAATTACCTATTCACCCATTCCACTTATCACTACTTATTACAGCTAAACTAGTTATCCAAGGGCGATTAGGTAATTTCACACTAACCTTCTTGCATGCTCGAACCATTTCCGATTCGGGTACTTGTAGATCACCGCATACTCCCTGATTTAAAGTGTAAAAATTTTGTGACCAAAGTTATATAGTGATGACGTGTGGGCCCGGCCCGTTAGAGAGAAAGTATCGAAAAAGTAAGAAGTTGGAATATATACCTTACTGAAGTATCTGTAAATCAATAACTCCTTTATTAAGTCACACATACCGCAATAATAAAGCAAGTTCGACATGATCTATGAACAAAAACTTTGGTTAGAAAAATGTAAATTTAACTAAACATCCGATTCTTCAAATAGTGCGAAAAATAGACGGGTCGAGGTCAAAAAGGTAATTTTGTAGTCATTTAGTAAATTTATTTAAAATAATAATGTGTTGAAACTGATTAGGAAAATTATTTATATTATTACTTAATGAAACAATAATGAAAAAAACTAACTTTATTGTAAATCCATTCATTCCAAGTAGCTGCTCTGCATATAGGAGAAACAAGTATCAAACCAGTCACTCTTTCACTATATTTTATCTGCAAAAAATAATAAATAAATAAATAATAATAATAATCTAACTTTTCGAGAAAAAAAATGATTTAGAAGGTTTAATGCACTAATAATCAAATTCGACCCGCTCAAAAATTTATAAGTAATACCGAAAATAATGTGAGGATGTAGGCGCCTGCCATTGCACCCATACACATCACTGAACCAAGCCTGAAATATATACCATCACATAAGTTTATTGTGCAACAGTTAACCAATATTTAATGTTTATTAATTATTATTACCTAAAACGATTAAGGATCACAAGAATTTGATCACAAAGATCAACAACTGAAGGCGCAGGCTCGTCTATAGACAATGTTGCAGCTCCTATCTGCAAAATAAGTGGCCCGTTTACTTATGGTTTATACTGAAAGGGCTAAATGGGTCAAGTCAAAAAGTATATGGGTTAAACGGGTCAAAAACGGTTAATAGTGTATTTTGAGTTTTGACTATCCACAATGCATACAACCTCCTAACTCGCTTTATGCAAAAATGAATCTTTTAATATTATGACAGTATAGTTTTTGTGATCATATTTAACACGTGTATTTGTTAAGTATAAAACGTTAGGCAAAGAAGCGTTCCTCCCCGACCCTTTTGACCCTTTCAAAGCTTCGGTTTTTCATGTACCAAAAAACCGAACCGAACCCGTAAACACCGGAAAAAAAGCGACTTTAGTTATTGAATTTATGGGTTATAATTTTTATTTTGAATGTTACGTAAATTATAAAAAATTAATAAATGGTGTAGAAAAAAAAAGTTAAGCCCAAATGTGTAATAATAAATTAATCATTAATCAACAAATAAATTTAGGCCTAAGTTTCCGGCTCAAATGCAAAATAAAAAATTAATTATTAATAAACATAAAAACTTTGGCCCAAATAAGTTAATCATTAATTAACAAAAAAAAAAGTTAGGTCCAATGTTTCATGCCCAAATGTGTTATAATCAATTAATAATTAATTAACATAAAAACTTTTAGGTCCAAGGTTCAGGCCCAAAAGCATTATTTTGGGCCACTTTTTTTCCTAAAAATTTCAAGCCCAAATGGGAAAACCAAACCGAATTCATTATAAAAACTGAAAACAGCAAACTGTTTTCAAAAAACCCCAAAACCAAATTTTCGGTTTCTGGTTCTGTTCGAGCCGAAAACCGACCCCTACTTTTGACCCGTATCAGAAGGTATTTGGTGCTTCATGGTCTAAAACAAAAAAGTCAAAACACTAACAAACCTCATGACCAGGTGGAGTAATGTGATAAATGCAGAAGTTGTGGAGTAACAAGGAAGCCGATTCGGGCGAGACAAAGAGTCCTTCAAAACAAGACTTGTCTGCAAACACAAAAACACGAATTAAAAACCGACATTATTTTAAAAGAAAAAATTCAGATTTTGGAGTCGGTTGTTACGGGTTAGGCCTATATCCGGATAAGTAATCAATGGTGGCTTTTTTTGATCTCCATACACAGTAACAGACATAGAACCGCAGCCAGTCTGAATGATATGTTCCTGCATTAACATTTAAAACACAAAAAAAATATATATATTATGAAATTTATGTGGAACATCAAAATCCACGCGGGACAAACGACTGTATTGAGATTTGTTGTCCCGCTTTGTATGTCCACCTATGCATAACAACGTAACGTAATATTTACTTTCTAAACAAACCTATTGTCCAATGACACATGCATAGATCTAGTGCTGTTAATATTCGACACGACACAAAAACCTGACATCTACCTAACACGAAATTCGTGGGTTTGTGTCAGTTTTGGGTCGAACTCATTTAAAATATTCACTTTTAACCTATTTATTTCTTATTATATTTGTCTAAATTGTGTTTCTTTTGCCAAAAATTAAAACTTTAAAAGAAAATTAACATAATATTTTGAAATAAAATGTAAGTTTTTATATAAAGTTGTATTTTATTATTGTGAAATGTAAATTTTAAGTACTAATATATGAAAACAATTATAAAAAAAACTTTACGGTCAAACAAAACGAATTCATCTCAATTCTCAACCCGCGAATATGCAAGTCATGTATGGGTTCACGTGTCTGTCATGATTTTTAGGTATGGGACAAAATTTCAGGTTAGTGTCAGAATTTGGTTCCATATGTGTAATATAATCTCATATGAATAATGTATAAAAATTGAAATCAATTTGTATAAAAATATACAGAATTTGGTCGTGTCAAAAACATCAACCAGAACACGACACGTTCAAATGCGTTGACATGTAATTAGCAAGTTGTAAACGTGTTAACCTTGCCGCCAAAATGGAGCGTTGGCAAATCAGCGGCAATAGAATGAACGGAATCAGCCATGGCCGCGGCTTCCGTGTCCGTCCGACGAAACCTAACAAACCCTTATAACTTTTTTTATATTATTATTATTACTCTCCACAATCGGTGGTCTTATTTTCTCTCTCTCCAATTCTTATAAGTCGTCACTATTTGTGGCATATAAGTAGCGGTTTTTCCTCCTATTTCCATTTTTTCTCTCCATCAATTTGTCTGATATTAATAGTCTAGCCGTTCATGTTTTTCAAATTTAGTTTTGCCTCTTTGTAGTAAAAAGAAAATTAAAATAAATAAATATATAAATAACTCTAAGTTATACTTAGCCTATGATTTAACCTTCATATACCACCTACATAGGTGCCCTGTTTGCGGTGCGCGCATATAATGTATATATGTGTGAACCCTCGGGTGGGCAAAAGTAAAATTGCACTAATTTTGACGTTATTTTACTAATCTCGTGAAAATAACGTTAAAAGTGATGGAAGGTTAATCAGGCATCATGTGGTGGCGTTGATAGCCGAAAGACAAGATACATGCACCAATCAGCCGGCGTCCCGATGATTGAGTGTTATGTGTCTTATGTCCAAGGCTTGATGCAAAACTACTATAGAGCCGGGTGTCTCACCGGAAGCAGCCTCTCTATCCCCATTAGGTAGAGGTAAGGCTATCTACATCTTACCCTCCTCAGACCATACCATAGTTTTGCTATTGGTGGGATATTCTGATACTACCTACATAGTATTTTCATTTTTATTATCATACGGCTCGTTTGGCTATTTAAATGGTTCGTATAACCAGTTTTCGACTTACCATACGGTTCATATTATCATACGAGCCGTATGACACGTCAGATATACTATGTCACAAAAGAAGTATAAACGGGCCGAGCTCGATTAGGCTTGAACTCAGCTTATTTTGACTTGTGAACTCAAGCACAGGTCATAGAGTATTTTTTCAAACTCAGGCTAAGGCGCTAAGCTCGTTTATTATTTTATTTATTAATTTATATATTTTTTTACAATTTTTATATATTTTAATAAAAAACCTTGAACAAGCCTAAGCTCAGCTCAAACAAACCAAAGCTCGAAGCGTTTATCAATGCATTATCAAACTATATATAAATAGCTTAAACTAGAGGTGCACAAATCGGGTTCACCTTGAAAACCCGAACCGGTTCGGAACCGGTTTTTTTCACACCGGGTAGAAAATGAAACCGGTTCCAGTCAGGAACCGGTTCGGTTCCCGACCCGAACCGATGCCCAGAAATGCAAACTTTTAGGAACCGGGTAGGTTGGAACCGGAACCGGTTTTTACGTAAAAACCGGTTCCACCGGTTTTTTTTGAAATTTAAACATTATAGCCGTTAGGAACCGGTTCCAACGGCTATATAGCCGTTTTTGACCGTTGGAACCGGTTTTTTAACTATAAATAGGTTATCTTCTTTCTATAAATAGCAAGGTTTGTTTGTGTACTTGTTAAACCACTCCCAAAACTATAAAACACACTCCAAACCACAATTAACCTTAAACCGACAACAAATGGCAACCAATGATGACGTTGTTATGGTGATCGAAACAACAAGATGCCCCGATGTTTGGGTTCATTACGATTTGTGTCTCATGACCGACTCACATGAGTTGGCACGTTGCAAATATTGCTCGAAGTTTCTTAAAGCAGCGTCCAACTCGACATTACGAAAACATACGAATAAGTATTGTCGAGAGAAAAGAAGAATGGAAGCTAAAAAAACGGAAGTGGGAGAGTCGTCCGGCTCTACAACCCAAAAATAAGTATTCCCGGATTAAAACGACGGACTTTGTTTTTTATGTTTTAGTTGTTATGTTTAGTATCGTTTATGTTTTAATAATGTTTGTAATAGTTATTTTTTAGATGAATAAAATGTTCGTCGTTATTAAAAAAGTAACAAACAATTAATCATGAGTAACAAAAGTAATTATAATAAAACAAATCAAAACTAAATATTAGTTGAACAAGTTACAAATAATTTTACCAAAACAAATAATTACAACTCTTCTTCGTCTTCATTCTCGTCTTCACCCTCGTCTTCGTTATCGGAAGAAACCCCGTCCTCCGCCTCCTCATCATGAATATGACGCTCTATTGGTATTTCGTCTTCAAAGTTCGCCTTGTGTTGTACACGATCCACCGCATCCAAATGGTCCTTTAGGCAAATGCAAACCTCTAGAGACTCGGGAGTTAGTTTTGTTCTTCGCATAGATAACACCCTCCCACTAAGAGAAAAAACCGATTCGGAAGCAACCGTTGAGGCTTGTACGGCAAGCAAATCACGAGCCATGGCGGATAGAATGGGAAATTCGTTTTGTTTACCTTTCCACCAAGCCAACAAATCAATATTGCGAATTTCGTCGACCGTTGCGCCCTCAACATAGTTTGCTCCACTATATCGACCAAGTTCGCTACTTGGTGTGTTTCCTCTTTGCCTCTTAGATGCCGATTCACGAATCCCATTCATCAAGTTTATAAGTGGGTCATTGCACGACCTACCAGTTGTTGTTTTTTTCACAAAAGACGATCTCCTGCTTGGACCATACATTTGAAAATAATGGTCATAAAGGTCTTGAAGGTTTTTGTTGAACTTGTCCTTCGCTTCCGTCGACAACTTCGGGTCAATCTCGTGCATACCTAAGTTGTCGAATATTTCCTCAATCGTTGTTTCAATCCCATTAACATTCCAATAGGGGTTTAATGCGGCGGCACAAGTAAAGACCGGCGGTATGATTTCAAAATATTTTATGAACTTTTCTTTCATCACCGCAACAATATTTTCGAAGAGTTTGTTCTTCTCCGCAAAGCTTTTAAAAACACAAGACATATAGTACAATTCTTGCAAAACCCAACAACTAGTAGGGTAATAGACTCCCGATAATTTTGTTGTTGACTTTTTGAACACATCAAGATACTCCAACAAATAACCGACTTGGACCCAAACACTTTCCGGAAACATATCGGCCTCGCGTTCTTCAACAAGATTGTTATGAAAAGCTTGTAAAGTTTGGCGTTGGGCAAAAGCACACTTTAACATATGACAAGTTGAGTTCCAACGGGTTGGAACGTCCCAATTCGGCCCCAAATACTTTCTTTCAACCGACTTGCAATAGTTCTTATATTCAAGATGTCTTCTTTTACCACTTTTGAAGACATCTTGTAACATAAGTCTAAAGTATTTTAAATCATCACAAATGTGTTCATTGTCAAGACCTATTTGGACAACCAAGTTGATGATATGTGCAACACATCGGACATGAAAAAAATCCCCGAAACAAGGTGCTGAATATTTAATGATAAATTTTTCAGCCGCTTTAGTATTGTTTGAAGCGTTGTCAAACGAAATCGAAAATATTTTATTTCTCAAGTTGTAAGTCGTTATAACTTCATCAAGTAATTCAAACAATTTTTTGGCGGTATGTGGGAACGGGAAGTTTTCAAAAGCGATGGTGCGTTTCATCAATTGCCATGTCACCGGATCAACCCAATGAGCGGTGACACATATGTATGATTCGGGCAACCCGTGTGGTGCCGACCAAACATCGGTAGTTAAACTAACCATGGCTTCTAAAGAATGAAAAGACTCGATTAACTCTTTTTTAGCACACTCCCACAACCTGATACAATGACGTCTTAAGGTAGTACGACTTACATGTGTGTATCTCGGTTGTAGAGTTTCGCGAATCAACGACGTCAACTCCGGGTCATCAAAGTGGTTAAACGGCAAACCTCGTTGAATAACGAACTTTGCCATTCTATCTTGAACTTGAGTCGTGTTGTAACGAAATAGTGTACCATCTTTACCCAAGTCAATTTGATCGGTCGCGCCAATCTCTTTCAACGCCTTGCAATATGGCTTCTCGATGTGCTTTCTCAAAGTAGAGTTGGAATCGTGCTTTAATATTGAACCACATAGTTTGCAACGAGCCTTTTGATAACCTTCGTCATCCACAATCAAATCCCAATTCTTCCATACGTCTTGGTTGCGGTTATGGTTGACTACCGTAACAACCCTTGGGTCCTCCGTAACAGGAACGGGGGCAACAAAAACACTCTTCTTAGCCTTGTTGTTAGTTTTTTTGATGCGTGCCATAATAATATTTACTTGGATGGTCGGGTAAAGGAACGAGTTTGCTAAAGGAGTAGTATTGTAGTTTGTTTTTGAGTTTGGTGGTGAAACAAGTAATGGAAACAACTTATATATAGGTTTGGCCCAAAAACCGGTTCCAACGGCTATATTACCGTTGGAACCGGTTCCAACGGATCTATTGTCTTAAAAACCGGTTCCAACGACTATATTACCGTTGGAACCGGTTCCAACGGCTAATTGGTGTCTAAAAAAACCGGTTCCAACGGCTATATTACCGTTGGAACCGGTTCCAACGGCTAGTTTGACTTTTGTTTGACCCTTCAAAAAAACCCGTCGGAACCGGTTATTCCGGGTACGAACCAAACCGGTTCCAATTAAGAACCGGGTAGGAACCAGTTTGGAACCGGTACTGACATATAAATATGAGAACCGGGTACGATTTTCAGGTACAAAAATACCCAAACCAGGTATTGTTCCAACCGGGTTGGAACTGGAACCGGTTCCGGTTCGGTTCCACCGGTTAGGTTCCGGAACCGGTTTTTTTGTGCACGTCTAGCTTAAACTAAATTGATCATAAATAAACATTTTAATAATATTAATAACAAGCTTAGCTCACAAGTCATTCAGCTCGAACTCAAGTCAAGCTTTTAACGAAACAAGGGTAACTCGGCTCGCTAACACGCTTAAAAAAAATCATCTAAACCCAATAAAAATGTCATAAAATCATTAAAAAAATAACCAGTTTAGAATACAAAACTTAATGCATAAACCGGGATGTTGCAATCAGCTTGCAAAACGACCCCAACTCCCAGTGATTCCCCGACAAAATCAAAACGTGTTACCAAACTCGTTTTTTGCATCAACGCATTTTGTATTCTTGGGTTCTCGAGACATTGCAACGACGACTGTTTAACGAGTATTTGAGAGTGATGTCAACGTCTCGAGGGTTTTTCTTGTTCTGTGTCACGGTCATGGTTCCAACCACGAACTCGCCTTGGCATATGGTTAACACGTCTTCAAGATATAACACTGTTTGTTTCCAATGTGTACTCTTTGACCGTGGTCCTAATTTATGAAAAACAACGCAACAAAGTTAAGGTTTGACTATTGTGTTGTTTTAAATAAATTTTGATTTTTTGGCCTGTTTATATATTAATGAGTTGGTTTGGTTACATATTATCTAGAACGGGTTGAAAGTAAAGATGTCAATTGTGTCAGGTTGGCAGGTTGAGTTGTTCAACCTGAACACGACCCATATAATATTTGTCTCAAAAACATCAACCCAACCTTGCACGAACCGTTTAACCAACTTATCTAAATGTGTCAAGCAAGTTTGGCGGATTATAATCAAGTTGTCAACTTGTTACTCGGGTTGGTGGTAGGGGTGTGCACGGTTCGGTTCGATTAATTTCGGTTAATAATCAGTATCAAACTTGGGCTAAAATTTTGCTTAAAAATATATGAAATGAATGCTTAAATACATGAAATGAATGTTTAAATATATGAAATTGAGATATTAATACATGAAATGGAGATATCAACACATAAAAATGATAGTATTAAACTATTAATGCACATAAGACATGAAATAAAAGGAAAAAGGCTTGAAAATATTAAAAAATGAAGAGTTCGGTTCGGTTAATTTCAGTTAATTCGGTTTTCGGTTATATTGGTTTCGGTTTCGTCGGTTTTCGGTTCGGTTTCGGTTAACGATTCGGTTATTGCTTACCCCTAGTTGGTGGGTTGTAGAAATTGAGTTAAACAGGTATACAGGTCAACCCAAACACCGCCCGTTTAGTAAAGTAGGTCAGCTTGAACACAACCCGTTTTATAAAAGCGTTAGATTTGGCCAACAAAACTTGAATAATTTCGTGTATGCATCAGAAATTGCCACCTTAAAAGCCATCCAAAATGTATTTCAATGCATACCACCTTCAGATTGTTTTATTTGAAAACTTATATTAATATTTTAATAATTGATTTATCTGTCAACCTGACCTGAACACAACCCGTTTTACAAAAGCGTTAGATTTGGCCAGCAAAACTTAATTAATTTCGTGTATGCGTTAGAAATTGCCACCTAAAAGTAATCCAAAATGTATTTTCACTGTATACCACCTTCGAATTGTTTTATTTGAAAACTTTTATTAATATTTTAATAATTGTTTTATCAGTCAACCCGACCTGACCGGTTTTGACCCGAAACCCAACACACACATTTTAGAAAAAATAAAGATAATAACTAACCTGTAGAGAAGCCTGTCATTTTGTGGCACACGCTAAACGAGACATCAAAGTAAGCTACAAGAGCGTGAATGTAATCATCACGTTCAGCCACGAGCTTGAACGGGGCTGTAAATGATGCATCCCCAGACGTCATCTTGGAAATATTCATGTTTTGTATGATTTCAAACATGACAATTTAGACAGGTTTACTTACAAAAAAGTTGACTTGGCAATTGTTTAAATCTCCAACAAGTGAAATCAGTTAAATGTGTTGAGATATATCTCACCTTAAGTAACTGACTATTTGTAACAATCTGATTCTGATCAACTGTGTCAACAAGAGGTTCCATCATAGACTGCTTCCTAATGCAGCTCACCTAATGCAGCTCATGTCAAAGCCGTACACGTTTTTCCAAACTGTGACCATAACAAACAAAAGTCAACAAAGTCAAACTAGTATATTTGTTCAGTCAACATAATGTTAACTTATGTCAAGGGTAGTTGCTTACATTCAATTTTATCCTCTTTGTATTCGGAATCCTCAATTGCTGTCAAATGGAGTGATGCATTATCAGGTAACACAATCCCATTGTTAACCTATAAACAACAAACAAATGATTAAAAAACAAAACAAAATTAACAAAATAAAAACCAAAAATATTAAAAGAAACTTACCAGCCACTTATCACGAGCATACAAAACTGTATTTAACATGTTCTCATATAACAGAAAATAGCCCATCCGTTCTGAAATAATAATATCCACTTGTGGAACTGGAAGGTCGATTTCTTCAACTTTTCCCTTCAAAACAGTTATAACTGTGACAATAAGACAAAAGACGAAGAATTAGTTGATTAGTCAATCTAACATTTAAAAAAAATGTAAGAATTTGAAACTAAAAGATGTTAATACCATCTGAAAAACCGTTTGCTTTAACAATCTCTTTTGCCATGTCAGCCATCTGTGAGCACTCAATCTGAAAACAAAAACACAGTCAAACATATCAGTGTTTACTATATCAATCAAATCAGTAACAAAAAGAAACATCTTATGAATTGTATGACAGAGGAAAACAGATACTTACAGCATAAACATGTTTTGCACCGGCTTTTGCACAGAAGAGGGATAATATTCCTGTACCAGCACCAACATCAAGAACAATCTTGTCTTTGAATAAAAACTTGTTCTTGTAGATAACATTTTGATAAGTCTTGGTTCTCACCACATCCTTCAGCATTTCCTCATGAATACCTGCAACCATAAAAACAAAAACATAAAAAAACGGCAGATGATATTATAGGATCAAATGAACAAAACATAAAGAAAATATCTATAAACAGTTAAATAAAAAAATACTGGAAACTAATTACTCATCAAAATGGACTTTGATTTTTTTTTAAAATTATGAATGATAAGCAACTCCAACACATGTACTACAAGTTAATACACGCTTATAAACTATAGCAATATAAGCTACGTCTACCGAAATATCATTTCATATCATCATCATCGTACTCAGTATATCCCACCAATAGCAAAGCTATGGTAGGGTCTGAGGAGGGTAAGATGTAGACAACCTTACCTCTACCCCATAGGGATAGAGAGGCTGCTTCCGGTGAGACCCCCGGCTCGATAGTAGTTTTGCATCAAGTCTTAGACATAAGGCACATAGCACTCAATCATCGGGACACCGGCTGATCGGTGCATGTACCCTTGTCTTTCGGCTATCAACGCCACTACATGATGCCTGATTAACCGTCCGTCACTTTTAACGTTATTTTCACGAGATTAGTAAAATAACGTCAAAATTTGTGCAATTTCACTTTTGCCCACCCGAGGGTTCACACATATATACATCATATGTGCGCTCCTAAAATATCATTTGATATCATAAACTACCAAAAGAACACAGCTGATAAAATGTATGATTTCCTTTCATTTTCACATGAACAAAACATAAAGGGGGTGGCGGGTCGTGCACAATAACTTATTGACGCCAAAGAGCTATAACTTTGTTTTCAGTAGGATCGGGTTTGCCATTGAAAAGGGGGTGGCGGCACAGTTTGTTGCCAGCATACCTGCCTCTCTGTTGTAATTGGATCATTTTGTTCAATATAAACTATACATTATTTCTATTAAAAAAAACATAAAGCAGCAGTTGTTAGCTCATCAACTGATTTCAAAGCCTAAAGAACTCAATCAACTGTATGAATTCCTTTTATTTTATATGAACAAACATAAAACAACAATTTTTAGCTAACTCAATCAGCGTAACTCGTTATCAATTGATTTCAAACCCTACGAAAATGACACAACTGAGATATTTTACAATTTTTCTTTCACTTTAACATAAACAAACATCAACACAATAATCATTAGCTCCTTTAATCAGCATAACTCGTTTATTAATTGATTTCAAACCCTAAAAACTAACACAGCCGATATATTTTGTGATTTCCTTCCATTTTAATACAAAAAAATAACAACTTTTAGCTGCTTCAATCAGCATAACTCATTCATCAACTAATTTTACCCCTAAGAAACCAACACAACTAAAACTATTGAAAAATTCCCTGTCATATAAACATGAAAATTAATAAAACTAAGGGTGCAATCGAGCCGACAATTTCAGCTCTGTTTCTAAAGCTCAAACTAAACTCGTGCTCTACTCGTTTATTATTTATTAATTAATAATTAATTTATAAACATTTTTAACCATTTTCTTAAAACCTTTTTAAGAAAACTTTTTATATATAACACAATAAATAATATTTAGTCCTTTTCTCATAACTTTATATATGATACATACTATTTATATAAACACATATTTAACAAACTAAACAAAAACTATCTAAATATTATAATAATAAAAACAGCAACTTTAATCAAAATAACTCAACCAACTGTAACATTATACACTTTCAATTAACATTAACAGTCACATAACAACACACAGAGTAACATAAAACAGTTAATAATTAAATTAAATAAGTAATAATTAATTATACCAAAATGAGAGTACGAATCGAAGTAATAATCAGCACTGGTCTTATCACCACCGAGTATTAACGAATCATCCGCCGCCACGTCAGCGGCTTCTTCGATTGTTTCATCTGCGTCTTGAAACTGTGAGTAATTGGAGTTGTGAGTGTGTTCTGCATTCATATTATTATTATTATTATTTAGGGTTTTGGAATAATAATTATAAGAAGAAGAAGAAGAAGAAGAAGAAAAGATACAACGGAGGAGAAGATATTATAATTAGGGGTTTAGGGTTTAGAGAACACACAATTATTATAATAATAAAATAAAACCAAGGAAAATATCTTTTTAAAGTTATTTCCAATTATGAGGGCGTATGGTTCGAGTTTTATCATCATTGGATCTTTGGGTCATAATTTATTTTTGACTCATCACCAGTGTATACGTGACCCTCTGATTTTTATTATATTCTTATTTTAATCGACTGTTGGCGTCGACGAACATATTTACGCGAGCTATGTGAATTCAATTTAGTAGTTGGAAAGTACAAATGCGTTGGAGACTTGGAGATAGTTGTTGATAAATTTAGTTCTAAGGTAAGCATTATCTATCTAATTGATAAGTCAAACTTTGTTACTTTAAAAATTAAAACAAAAAAATGCCTAATATATATGCTCTTACAATATAAAACTTTTCATTTAATGGTGATACTGTATATTCCTCACTTACAATAGTTTTATTACAAATTACTTTTATATTTTTAGAGAGTTTAGTTTTATAAACTAATAACTAAATTTAATATGGGCGAGGTCGTTTCAAAAGGCTTTTTGATTTAAAAATAGTTAACTTATGTATAGTTTAAAAATAAATATATATTTCAGAAATATTGTATATAGCATATGTTGTGGTTTTAAATTACACGTGTTTGTTATACGATTTTTTTATTTTCACATGTGTCGTACACGGGTTAATAACCTAGTAATAATAATAAAATAAAACCAAGGAAAATATCATTTTAAAGTTATTTCCAATTATGAGGGCGTGTGGTTCGAGTTTTATCATCATTGGGTCTTCGGGCAAGTGAGTTTTTTTTCTGAAACTATAGATAACTTGGAGACGCTTATGTGCACGTCTTTGTTTGTTGCTCGTTCAAAGAAAAAAAAAGGTTTGTCACTTGATGGGAAGCTCATTTATGTTTGTCTGTATAATAAATGAACATACACGAACTGAGGCCACATTTGTTCGATGGTGTCTGTGAATGTTCGGTAATATGTGAGTTTACGTCCGTCCGATTACATCTGTTTACATGCGTCGGTTTTTTTATACAAATAAAAGGGGAGCCACGAAATTATAATAAAACAAAGGAAAATTATCGATCACATCTTTCACACTATTTTATTTTTCATTTGACACTGGTAAAAATATTACTTCCTTTAAGTTTTTATTTATTTATTTCAAACAGATGTTTTAAGGCTTTTAATAAGAAATAGTATATAAGTCGATTGATATAAATATTTTCATACCTTAAAACGATGTTTTTAAATTTTTGTAGGAATAATAAAATAATTCTAGTCGATTGATTCTTGAATTTTATAGATTAATTTTGGGGGAAAATATGTGAAAAGATATAAATGTGATAGCTAACATTTGTTGACTTTCTCTGCATTAACTTGTTAGGCTATGTGTAGTGGAGGAGCTACAAAATGGGACATTTTGCGTCATGTGACGCCAAGTCAGCAAAGAGTGGGTTTTTGTTTTTTGGGTGTAATGGTGTTGTGCCCAATATATATATAACACAAACAATATAATAATAATAAAAAGAAAGGGGAAGAACGGCGATAAATAGATCCCCCCCACCCTTATCGCCCCACAAATCGGCGGGGGGGGGGGGGTGTTCTCGCCCGATCAACCTTCATCATTGTTTCGAAAGTAAAAGACCATGCCCGATCAACCTAATTGGGTTATGGCAAATAAAATAAAGAAGGTGATAAGTGATCAACCTGATTGGGTCAGTTAGTAAGGTGATCTCAAAGATTATAGCAAATAGAATAAAGAAGGTGATTTTGATGGTCATTTCAGACGCTCAATCTGCGTTCGTAAAATGCAAAGTATTTTTGGATGGAAAAATAGTAAATTATCATGTTCCAAAAAAAAGCAATATGTTTAGCTAAATGGTTGGTGGGGTTTGTTGGGTATGGTTTTTCTTTGTTTTTTTTTTAAGTTGGGCTTTTCAATAAAACTTTGATTATGGTTATGAGTTTATAATTACTTTTAGTCTTACATTTTTTAGAATTCCTGTTCTAGAATTAGAGTTATTTAATTCAAATTCACCATCTACAAGTGAATGAAAAATGAAAGCTTGTTACATTATTCATTAAACACATTGTGCTACATACAACCATACACATCACAAACATAGGAGTAAAAAAAACAATAAAATACTAATTTCTATTCCTAAACTTGCACTTCCTCAAATGAACACTTAAACTACAATTGATGAAGCTCTACCCACTCTTCATTATACAACTAGTAGATGAAGCATATACCTGATCCAGACGACCCACTAACTGCCTACCCAATTTTCTATGTTGGAACAAATGACCAACAACCATCTAATATGCAAGTAGCATTGTAGCGTGACCTGACCTCAACCATCGTCACAGTCGCCTACCTACGAATGCCCAATATGCTATGATTCTTTTGCTGAAGACCTGACCTCAACCACTGTCACAGTCGCCTACCTACGAATGCCCAATATGCTTGGCGAAAGAATCATAGCATATTGGGCATTCGTAGGTAGGCGACCGCGACAGTGGTTGAGGTTGTCCTACATGCAGATTGGAAGGTTGTGGATGGTATGCGTCTTCTCTAGTTCTGAGAACAAACTTCAAATGTGGCTTATACTTCTTTATTCTATTAGATGGAATAAGAAGAATGACAACCTTCTTATTATAGGCCTAAGTGCTATCAACATATATGACACATAGCTATGAATAATCAACATGTTATGAGCGGATTTTGGTAGACTGTCAAAGATCGGTGTATAGAGTGAGAAAACATATAATAATTAAGCAAAAATAAAAAACAACAAAATAGATTAAAAACATACCATTTTGAAAAAACAAATCCACCATCTTTCCTTGGTTTCTTTGGCAAATAATTACTCTTTTCAACCAGTCTTCCATCTTCTTGAAGTTGGTTGTTCTTCCGGCTAATCTATTAAAAAACAAAAAGAAAAATAAATTGTAAATCACGTAATCCAAATTTAATAACAAATAAAATAGAATGGAGCAAATTAATAGCATTGCCACCAAGGCACATTCACCAAATCAATAAGAAAGGTATCTAAAATGATAAGAATATTAAAATGTAAAAAGGATTAAAATAATTTTGTGATTTTGACCATGTGATACAAATCCTAGCTAACTTAAAGACCAAAATAAATATTCTTAATAATATTATGTGAAAAAAACTATCTGTCTCAAATCGATAACAAGAAATTACATTTGGGGATATCCCGAAATTAGACTAAACATAATATTTAAATTGAAGTGCTTTACAATAGAAAAAGAGAGTTATTATTCTGCTCGTATATCATAAACAAGATCTACTTCAAAGTGATTAGAAAACATGATATGACTTTAACTAAACTCAACAAAAATAACCTAGGTAGAAGATTCATTTCAAAACAAGTAGGCACAATCAATAGATTCAACTATGAAAAAATTAAATCAAATGATAGATCCTACCATTCTGAGTCATGGTGCGCTGCTTACTACTTCTGATAAACCTTGGTATATGTGAGTATGTGTGCAAAGATTAGATATTATAGCTCGTTTTGTAGGATTGAAATGGGGAAGAATGGAGAGTATTTATAGAAAGATGGTAACATTATATTTAAAAAAATAAATAACACTATTAATTAATGCTCATTATTTTAATATATCAAGCTAACTGACACAAATATCCTCATGTATTTTCAGTTTGGGTGTGAACCCATGAATCTGTTTAGAAAAACCGATGGTAAATATTAAATAATTAAGATTTAAAAAAAATCAACACTATTAATTAATGCTCATTATTTTAATATATCGAGCTAACTGACACAAATATCTTCATGTATTTCCAATTAGGGTGTGAACCTATGATTTTATTTAGAAAACCGATGGTAAATATTTAAATAATTAAGATTTAAAAAAAATCAACACTATTAATTAATGCTCATTATTTCAATATATCGAGCTAAATGACACAAAAGATAACAAACTGATCGTACGGCCTGTAATGAACTGCTTCTATAATTGAAGGCTATAAGACATAAATATGTTCATGCATTTCCCATTAGGGGTGTAAACCCATAAATCTATTTAGCAAAACCGAAGGAATATATTTACATCAAATTTTAAACAAACAAACAAAATTAATACTATTAATTAATGCTTATTATTTCAATATATCAAGCTCTTCTAATCTTAAGACTATAAGACATAAATATCTTCATGTATATTTAATTAGGGGTGTGAACCTATGAATCTGTTTAGCAAAACCAAAGGTAAAAATTTACATCATATTTTAAACAAAAAAAACTCAGCACTATTAATAAATACTCATTATTTCAATATATCAAAGCTAAACGACACAAAAGATAAATACTGATCATACGGTCTACATCGAACTGCTTAATTAATGGCAGACTATAAGACATAAATATCTTTATATATTTCCAATTAGGGGTGTGGACTCATAAATCTGTTAAGCTAAACCGAAGGTAAATATTTACAACATATTTTAAACAAACAAAAAAAAACCAACTATTAATTAATGTTCATTATTTCAAGATGTCGAGCTAACCGAGACAAAAGTTAACAAACTAATCGTACAGTCAACTACAGACTACTTCTTTAATCGAAGACTATAAGACATATATATCTTCATGTATTTTCAAATATATGTTTAGCAAAACCGAAGGTAAATAATTACATCATACTTTAAACAAACAAAAATTAATGCTCATTATTTCAATATATTGAGCTAAACGACACAAAAGATAACAAACTGATTGTACGGCGTGCAATGAATTGCTTCTATAATCAAATGCTATAAGACATAAATATCCTTATATATATAAATAGGGGATGGATCTTGCGAGAAATGATATTACAGCGAGAAGTGCGAGAAGTGAATGTATAACTTCATTAATCCATAATTTCACTCCCTTTCATATGATGTTACATACATATATGTAGGTTGGTTGTATTTGTGTCTTAATTACACATTCAAACCTACCTACAAACATATAAATGTACCGGGCTACATTCAAACCTATGTACCTACGCACATACAAACACACATACACATATACAAACATACGTACCTACACGCATACATATGCACCTACATAGCGCACCTACACATAAGAAAGAGAATGAAATTAGGGATTAATGGAGTTACACATTCACTTCTCGCACTTCTCGCTGTATAAAAACTTCAAAAATAATCCAATACCTATATATATATATAGGTATATATATATATATATATATATATATATATATATATATATATATATATATTTCCCATTAGGGGTGTAAACCCATGAATTCATTTGACAAAACCGAAGGTAAATATTTACATTAATTTTTTTTTTTAAAAAAAAAGAAAAAGAAAAATAACACTATTAATTAATTGGATAAGAATTATGTGTTGTATTATATATTGTATTGTTACTGTTGTTGTGTTTAAACTTTGAAGTTTGGACATTTCATTCTAGTAGTTTTATTTGCTTATTGCTTTATATTTGTTAATTATATTAATAGGGGTGTAGACATAAAGTGTTTTGGGTCAATCCAATCGGACCCGTCATGCATTCTAGTAGTTTTATTTGCTTATTGCTTTTATATTTATTAATCATATTAAGAGTGAGATTAATTTAGGTATACCCATGAAGATACTTAATAATTTGACTCAATGTATATATCAGAATCAAATGTCTTGAAGTCAATAACGCGTAAAATCTCATACATTCGAAATTTGGCGAAACCATTCATATATTTCAAACTGACAAGTAATCGGTTTTAGGGCTATGGCGAATAATCAAGTTTCCCATGAAATTTAGTTGGGTTGGTTTTCTTCATGTGACTAAAATTATGAAAGTTGCGAACTTAAGGACCCCCTCATACAAGTTAAACCCCATCTTTAGTTCTTTACTTCAATGATCCATACATGAAGACATCTCTACCAACTTTATCATCTTCTATAAATATTAAAATTGTCTCACAAGTCACAATTCACACACAAGCAACCAATAGAAATATTATTGACATGTCAAGTTACAAGAAACATGCACATAATTTGAATCCTTTTAAACAAATAGCTTCTGCTCCAAGAACAGAGGATTGTGTCGGTTGCAAGAGATGTGAATCCGTCTGTCCAGCAGATTTCTTGAGTGTTCGAGTTTATTTATGGCATGAAACAACCCGTAGCATGGGTATAGCTTATTAATACTTTACATAAACCCCTACTTTAGTCCATTTTTTTACCGGAAAAACCTATGTTCAAAAATATATTATTTTTGAGCACAGGTTTTTTTGGTCCAAGTGTATCTTGTCTTTACCACGAACAAATTTCCTTGGTTAACAATAATTGTAGTTCTCATCAATTTTGACCTCAAACAAGTCAAGCGTGATGAAATTAATCTAATAAACCTTCAATTAACACATTAACGATTTAATTCCAATCAAATTTTATATCAGTTAGCCAATAAACATGAACGAATTGATCACTTATAAGTCCGATACAAAACCGGCCAGATAAAACAATGCAAGTCCTCAAGGTTAATTCCTCGTGTTTTCATATATGATCTGTCCCAACTGAGAGCTATTGTGTAAACTAGGAAGCAAGAAAGACGAACATAAGACAAATAAGGAAACAGTAAATAGAATATATGTTTTAGTTCATAAAACATACTCTCACACGACTTGTTTTGAGGTTGAGAAGGATGATATTAGGATCTGCAAGTTAAGAACTTGAAATTAGGAAAACACTTATTCAACTCGTTTAGTTTTTCGTCTTCTAAAATTCAACTTCAGCTGTCAATTTGGTCAACATAAAGTCAATACTACTCTAATGTTAGGCCTTCAGGTTTATGAACTAAATTTCAACAGACCAACACAAACCAACACAAACAACCAAAGGCCCAACAACAGCCCAAAACAAACCCGAAAACTAGACGAAAAACACAAAAGTGGCCCAAAGTGTATCTAGAAGCCTTATTTTGGAAAAATAAACGGGATAACCCGCTTTTAGCGGTTACCACAATGCAGCCCCATGTTCCAACGGTCGTTTTGACTGGTAGCACGCCTGAAACGGAGGCCCGTAGCCCAAGTTATGCCCATTTTCGTGCAGCCCCTTTTGAAGCGCGATCTTGGGCCTCCAGAAACACCATGGCCCGCTCTTCTACACTTGGGCCTACATCAATCATCCAGTCTTTCTTTCCATATTCCCCATCTCCACTTCAACCTAGGCCAACGAGCCATGCACTTAGACATGAAACTTTTAGATAGTATCAACAACATCACCATGTATGAGCAATGAGACATTTGACAAGCGGATGCATTGGTCCAACACACGAGCAACAGATGAGAAAGCCAACGACGGGCCAAAGAAATTCAAATATGCACATATTGTTTTCAATCCTTTCCTCACACCCAAAATCTCCCGGTCTTTTGTGTTCAAACAAGCATTTATTTCTGACCAAGCAGCTAAATTAATACACAGAGAACTTGCATTTGGGAAAATAATGAACACCTACCCTAGGCTTAATTTTGAATCTAGAGCATCTCCTGGTTCCTTGAGTTGCGAATACATGTTAGTGTTTTTGTGATCGGGAATTTTGAAAGTAAGGAGCCAATATTGCGAAAGTCCAGCCAAAGTATTTTCAAATTCTGAAACTCTTTGAGTGCTTGTTTAAGAGTATTGACACTAAAACGAAAGCGAGATAACATGGGAGCTTCAACTTGAATTGCAAACCGTACGAAACCTTTTATTTTGAGTGTGATGAGGTTGGGGGCGATTAGAGTCAAAGACGATAGAGAATTACGATAATATTTAAGTTAAGAAGGTGTATCTTAGGATCTTCAAGCCCTCTAACATTTATCAATTTAAGATCCTGCAGATTGTGGAAACACTTATTCAGCTCGTTTAGGTCTCTGTCTTCTAATCTTGTAGATTGAAGTGTTAAACTTGTTAGCATTGGCATTAGATCCAAACTGTGCATAGACAACAATGCACAATTGAGATTTAGGTTAACAAGATTATGACCTGCATATATCAAAGGAAGCAATACTCCTTAATTAATTAAAACAAAGGGGGTTGCGGCGCAGCTTGTTGCACGTTTGCCTGCCACTTTATTGTAATCGTTTTATAGTAAATTATATAAAATAGCTGCATATTGGAGTAAAAAAAAAAATATTAGATTCAAAAAAAAAATTATAAAGTGCTGAATGAGCATTACTAGAAAGTACATATAAACATGAACTTAATTAGACTACGTGAAAAACCAACACCAGACATCAACAGTGATTTCAACGATCTGGAAACTCTAGACAGTGATTTCTGTTTGTAATTTGTTCTTTACGTATTTTGAATGTAATTATATCTAAACATAATTTTCTTAACTTGATAACTTTTTCTTCGTTTTAAGATCTCCTACGTACTTTCTCGTTGGTTGCCTGCCTGCATTCTTCTCCACTGAAATGCACTCTGAAATCTCATTTCTTCCTTATAGGTTTGTATGAAACAAATAATCATACACCGGCAACTGTGCACCATGGTTTGATTTTAAAAACCGATGGTTTTGTATTACCCTACTACTAAAGTTGAGAATTGTACTTCCTTTACGTCAAAAAAGAAGTTGACAAGGACCATCAAGAACTGATCCACAACTTCGCCCCATGACCGGTTCACATGCAGACTTGTTACTCAACGATACTGACCGATTCAGAAACCCTGGGCAGCCACTCCTTAGAGAACTCGTCATCGTTGAGGTTGTCACATATGTTGATACTGACCGATTCAACAGTCTCGAGTTTCAAAATAAGATCCACAAATACCATCTTTAGAGAATTCGAATCCCGAAAGCTTAAATTGATGTTAAGATTAATCGATCGAAGGCCTGGAAACACAATAGAAAGCCTTGGAAGCGACTCGGCAGCATGCAACGTCAGCTGAGTCATCGAGTCGACTCATTATATGGAGAAGCAGAGAGTCATGGAGTTTGTCCATGAAAACAAATTTTGGCGACTCACTATAAACCCTAAGATATGATATATGGCATGCATTTTTTTATATCGATGTGTTATATTGGAATTTCATATTATTACGGGCCTCCATGCACCCGATAATCGATTCTGAGTCCAAATCATATTCGCTTAGACATACACGCTGAGGGGCCCAGACTCAATATGTATAAAAAACTTCATAAACCAGAGGGGGTCGGGCTCAAAATTTCGGTCGGAAACGGGTAAATTCATAAAAATTTTCGGCCCAAAAATGACAAATATATACTACCGAGCATAAGAACGAAGGGGTCGGGCTCAAACTACATCATATGCATTCCAAGAACACACACTATCCAACCAACACGAACCTAATTCTACAGGTCGAATAAATGATCAAATCATTTTGATTGTTGTGTAAATTAGGACATCGATGGTTTGTACACGTATAACACATGCTAGCTGGATTTATAACCATCACTAACAAGCCAAGCCTTCACAGGGATTTATAACCTAGCTGGTTCAACTAATATTCTGCCCCTGTATGAAACTGGTCTCAATACTAGATTTAACCGGTTAACCACGACCAGCCTAATCGATTCTGTTGTGCACTATCGGATGCCAAAACCATAAACAACAAAATATCAAAACTACCATCAAACACTACTCAATTAACTGAACCGTAAATGATAAAACCAACAATCTGTGTGCACAGTATCAAAACCAGATCTTTAAAAAGCAATACTCCACAATCCATTTAAAACCAAGAAATCTATAGTTATAGAGAGACGCACACACTAGAACAAAGTGGATTTATATTTCCTCCTTGCCTCCAACAACCCCTCCTGTGTCCAGAACCGCTACCTCCAACCTACATGCCAAAAAAAATGTATATTCATTTGTTTGAATGTACAATTTCAAGAAAAATATGACAAATTGAAACAGAAACAAAACCATTCTTCCTTGCTGCTTTATCATCTTGGGCTACACTTCAATGTAAGCAAAGGAAAAACACTTAATTTTCTAGCAGATATGTGAACACTAAAAATAATTTAACTTTTTTTTTCCAGATCTTACCATAAATATTTGAAGAGTTACTTGAGTATTTGGTCTCCTTCTTAAAAGGGCTCAGCCCTTGTTGGACTTAGATGTAATTTTTGACCGGCTGCAAGAGAGGTTTAATGAAATTTTTGAGTTGAACTTGGTTGATAATATGCTTGACCCTCCAGGAGGTGGAAGTGTTGGGGTCCTCGAATTTAACACTGGTTAGTTAAATGTTTTTATTTTATTTTTATTAAACAGTTTAATTTCGTACTTACAGATAATTTTTCTTTGAAGGCATTGCTAGCTTGCGGTCAACCGTCGGGTGGCCGTAAATATAACATATTTCAGGGAAAAAAACATTAGCATACCTTGGGTTTCCATTTCCGGTTTCTCACAGAACATGGCGCCTCAACCAGAATGCTTTTGTTCCTTTCCGGGTCCATTGGATGATCAAGAGTTATATCACCGTCTACTGCAGCAATGGTTGGTATATGCAGCGCCTAATATTCAAAAACATGTCAGTGTAACCATACGCGCTAAGCGAATACAGAGTAAATCACATTTTATACCCTAACAACATCCTTGTAAGCTTTCAGATTGTTTGATGCCAAATAAAAGCCATCTCGATTAGATTTCTGTTGAATATGTGACACAATCAACTAGGTCTTCAGAATCACCCTTAGCAGCAGATGTAAGGCTAAAAAGTGTGATTAGCGATATCAAATTAAGAAACCCGTTTTATATTTAATGACCAAGTAAATAATTGAGGCCGACAAAAAAACTAGACACGAAACGAGAGCTTTAACACGCGTTTAACTTCAACGGGAGAAGATCTTCTAGATTGTTTGTGTTTTGCCATAAATAGGACTTTATTGTTTTATTTATGAGTGCCTTTCTATGGTGTAAACAACCACCCAAGGGGAGCTCACATTGGGTGGGATCGGTTCGTTTATTGTATAAATCTTTTACCGATTACGGAGTCGTTCACCATCCTTTATATTATATTTATATTTATGTTCGATCGTTTGTTTATACCGCACCCGTCTCGACACGTTTATCGAGAGCAAAACCGTTCGGTGGTCATTTTAGGACCTACAATTGGTAACAGAGCGGGTCGAATCTTATAATTCAACTTTGCTCTTGATATTCGGGTTCTATTTCCGTTATTACCCGAACCGAGACGTTAATTCCGTTGAAGTTTTGAAACTAAAGTTTGATGTTTGAAGATTTGAGGAAATAATCGTGCTTGAAGTTCGTCTTTGTACATCTGGGAGTTTCACAGCCAAATTTAAGATGATGTTGGTTTTCCGGGTTGGATTTGTTGTGTGTATTATGATGGTTATAAGGGTGGTGGTTCAGGAAGGTCTCCGGATCTTGTTTTTTGGTGGCCGTGGAGTTGGTGATGGTGGCAGCAACCGCCGGAATTAGAGATTCTACGGCAAGGAGTGCTTTTCCGGCGAACAATTATCTTGGCCGCGATGACTGGTAGCCGGTGGTGGTGACTGGATCTGGTGGTAGACACGACGGCGGCGCGGCAGTGGCTTGAGGCCGGAAATCGCTTTTCCGGCGACGGCGGCGCGGCAGTGGCTTGAGGCCGGATCTGGTGGTAGACACGACGGCGGCGCGGCATTGAAAGCCTTGGAAGATACTCGGCAACGAGCAACGCCAGCTGAGTCATCGAGTCGACTCAGTATTTGGAGAAGCAGCGAGTCATGGAGTTTGTGCATGGAAGCAATTAGGGGGGGGGGGGGGGGGGTTGGCGCGGCTTTGGGCTAAAACCAAAAAATATATGATTTTGGATATTTCAAACTATTTGGTTTTGGTTCGGTTCATTTTACCATTTGAGTTTGGAAATTTTAGGGCAAAAAAATTGACCGAAAATGGTGAATTTAGTCATATATTTATTCTGGAGTTTTATACTTTATATTGGACTTTCTTATTACTGTGTGCCAAAACAATCGATTCTGAGTCCAAACAATATTTTGTGCCCAACCCGGCTTTTTGTTCTCATATCTCACACTAATTGATTTCCAAGATTATTTCGGTTTGGGTTATAACCCTTATGTGCCCAACCCAGCTTTTTGTTCACCTCTACATTGCTCGTTTATCAAGGATGGGTTGGCCTTGACGGAATTTGAACACTAGAGTCTAGAAATCGATATAACACGGAGATCAGAAAGATGAAGATGATGGCACATCTTAAAAGGTACTGTGTGAAAAAGTAATGATCAATTAGAAACACTTGTTTTTGTTGGTTCAGGTCCCGCGAACACACAACAATTCAACCCAGGCCAACGAGCCATGCACTTAGACATGAAACTTTTAGATACAGTATCAACAACATCACCATGTATGAGCAATGAGACATTTGACAAGCTGATGCATTGATCCAACACACGGGCAACAGATGAGAAAGCCAACGACGGGTCAAAGAAATTCAAATATGCACATATTGTTTTCAATCCTTTCCTCCCACCCAAAATCTCCCGGTCTTTTGTGTTCAAACAAGCATTTATTTCCGACCAAGCAGTTGAATTAATACACAGAGAACTCACATTTGGGAAAATAATGAACACCTTCCCTAGGCTCAGTTTTGAATCTAGAGCGTATCCTGGTTCCTTGAGTTGCGAATACAATGTCAGTGTTTTTGTGATTGGGAATTTTGAAAGTAAGGAGCCAATATTGCGAGAGTCCAGCCAAAGTGTTTTCAAATTCTGAAACTCTTTTAGTGCATGTTTAAGAGTATTAACACCAAGACGAAAGTGAGATAACATAGGAGCTTCAACCGTTGAGATTCAGAGAAATATACTTATATGATTTGTGATGACGAATTAGATATACCACCAGACATCGACAGTGAATCAATGATTTCAACGATCCGGAAACTCTAGGCAGCCAGACCTTAAGGAAATCCTCTTCGATGAGGACGAAATCGATACTCACCAATTCAACAGTTTCCAACTTCAAAATAAGATCGAGAGAAATCGCTTGAAATAACTTGAAGACTTCCAAACCAAGTTGCAATATCTTTATTGTTTTGATATTAATAAGTTCTACATTTTTGTTTTCTCTTTGTAATTTGTTCTTTACGTATCTTTGAATGTAATTATATCTAAACAAAATTTTTTTAACTTGTTAACTTTTTCGTCGTTTTAAGATCTCCTACTTACTTTCTCGTTTGTTTCCTGCCTGCATTCTTCTCCACTGAAATGCACTCTGAAATCCCATTATTCTTTCTTAGAGGTTTGTATGAAACAAATAACCATAGACCAATATCTTTGCACCATGGTTTGATTTAAGAAACCGATGGTATTGTGGACCATCAAGAACTGATCCACAACCTCGTCCCACGACCGGTTCACCTGCAGACCTGTTACTCGTGTGACCCACGAGGAAAACGATTAACCCAACAGTTTTTGCCCAAATGTGTTTGGACGTGTCAACACAACCTGCTCGTCTCGACCATTTTAATAACTTAAAATTTGTTTTCATAAACTATTTACAACCCCACAACTTAACCATTGTGGAGGTTATGAAGACCCAAGACCGGACCAGAACCAGACATAAAGATATTGTGGAAGTCTAGAAGCCAATCGTTGAAGCCCTTTGAGCGTTATCTCAGCCCAAAACTACAATGCTCTGAGTTTAACCTGTGCTTTCTTGTAGCTTTATTTTTTTACAACTTTATATTTATTAATCATATTGACAAAGGGATTAATTTGATATGCCCTTGAAGATACTTAATAAATTGAATCAATGTGTGTACCCGAATAAAGCGTAAAGTCAAGAAACAAGAATGGTAAGATCATATACATTCAAAATTTGGCAAAACCATTCATACATTTTAAAAACTCATATATACTGGTTTTAGGATTATGGTAAATCAGGATTTCAAGAAATTTGGTCGGACGGTTATCTTCACGTGACAAAAGTTATGAAAGTTGTAAACCAGAAGACCAGACTGTATACTTTGATTAAGCCATAACTGGTATGACTTCTTATTTACTTCAATGATCCATCTTGATTCATTATCAAATCATCTCACAAATCACAACATGCCAATTAAAAAAAATATGCACAAAATTCTGAATCCTTTTCTTCTCAGCCTGATAGGATAAGTTATATAAAAGATAGATAAGTATTTAATAAACATAGTCTTTATTATTCTTTTAAAACATAAAATATTTGTAAAAAACAGACAAAACAATGCAAGTCCTGAAGGTTAGCTTCCTGTGTTTTCATATATGATCAATCCTAGTTGTTTTAATTCAATAAACAAAATCTGTGTTTCTTAGATGATCCGTGGTGTTTTATCATATATACCATCGGTTATCCATGAATCTTCCCTATGTTCATTCCATATTCCCCATTTCCACTTCAAACCAGGCCAAAGTACCATGCACTTCAACATGAAACTTTTAGATGATTCACTACCACTAACATCGCTATGGATGAGCAACGAGACCTCTGACAAGCCGACACATCTGTCCAAAACGCAAGCAACAGATGAAATAGTCCATGACAGGTCACCGAAAATTAGATATGCACATATTGATTTCAATTCTTTTCTAACATTAAAATTCTCCAAGTCTTTTGGGTTGAAACCGGCTTCTATTTCCGACCAAACACGTGAATTAATACGTTCAGAACTCACGTTCGGGAAAGGCGTCAAAACCTTGATTATGCTCACTTTTGAATCCGGGGTGTCTCTTATTCCCTTCCTTCCCAAATACAGTTTCAGAGTTTGTAGTGATTTTGTGGTTGAGAAGTTTGAAAGTAAGGAGCTAATATAGTAAGTGTCCGACCACACTCTTGGCTTCTCATACTGTACGGAGGTGAATACGCCTTCTGGATAAATGGCAGTAATGCTTAGATGATAGTGAGATAACATGGGAGCTTCAACATGAATTGCAGGTTGCGTGAAACATGCAATTTTGAGGGCAATGAGATTGGGTGTGATAAGAGTCAAAGATGGTAGATAATCAGAATATACATCCGCCAAAAGGCAGGCTTTGAGGTTGAGATGGCGGATCTCGGGATTTTTAAGCCCTCTAACACCTTCCATGTTAAGAACTTGAAGATTAGGGAAACACTTGTTCAACTCGTTTAGGTTTTCATCATTGAAATCAATATCTTCAAGTGTCAAACTTGTTAGCATTGCCACGGGATTCAAATTATGCGTACACAGCCATGCGGACTTGAGCTTTAAGGTAACAAGATTGTGACCTGCACATAGAAGTCTTTTTAAAAAGAGTTCAGCGGGTCCTGCACAGTAACTCAACGACGCCGAAGCAGCCTGTTGCCCGTTTACATGCTCTCTATTAAGGATCCTTTTTTTTTGATAATATATGAAAACAATTTGTCCATTCGATATACACACACACACACATAACCAGAAACTATAAACATGTACTTACAATATGCAGAAATCAGCAGCAAAACATTCGATTTAGCACGCCCACAGGGTGAAAAACGTCTACCAGACATTGACAATGATTTCAACGATTCAGAAACCCTTGGCAGCCACTCCTTAAAGAACTCGTCTTCGTTGAGGTTGTCACGTATGCCGATACAGACCGATTCAACAGTCTCCAGTTTCAAAATAAGATCCAGAAATACCTTCTTGAGAGAATTTGAATCCCGAAAGCTTAAATTGATGTTAAGATTAATCGATCGAAGGCCTGGAAACACAGTATTGAAAGCCTTGGAAGCGACTCAGCAGCGTGCAACGTCAGCTGAGTCATCGAGTCGATTCAGTATATGGAGAAGCAGAGAGTCATGGAGTTTGTCCATGAAAACAAATTTTGGCGACTCACTATAAAAACACTAAGATACAATATATGGCATGCATTTATTTATATAGGTGTTTCATATATTGGAATTTCATATTACTGCGGGCCTCCACGCACCCGATAATCGATTCTGAGTCCAAACCATATTCGCTGCCCAACCCGGGTTTTTGTTCTCACATCTCACACTAACTACGTGGTTTCCAAAATTATTTCGGTTCAGGTTAGAAACCATATGTACCCAGCCCGGCTTTTTGCTCACCTCTACGTTGCTCCATTTATCAAGGTTGGGCTTGATGGTATTTTTAGACAAATAAAGATGAGAACGATAGAAATCAAAGGCTCGTAATTTTCATTAACTGAGAAAACTGAATAATACGTACATGAGATGGAACACCCATTTAAGGTGGTGTTTGGGATTCCTTATTGAGCACTCCTTTTGGCTTTATTAACTTCTGGAGATGTTTGGTAACCCAAAAGTTCTTTTGGGTTTTAACTTCTCACCAAGTGTAAAAAGGAAAGTTTTTTAAAGTTAAGAAATCCTAACTTTATGAACTTTTGGGTTTGATGAGAAGTCACCTTGCAGCTCTCAATCATCCCTACCACCACCAAGCTCTCAACTACACCTTGCCACAAACAATTTAATTCAACACCCGCATCTCTCAACTACATCCCTACCATCATCAATTTAACACCAATTTAACATCTATGGCTCTCAACTACATCCCTACCATCATCAATTTAACCTTTGCAGCTATCCCTATCACCATCAATTTAACCCTACCACCATCAATTTAACACCAATTTATCGCCTATTGATTTATTATTTATAAGTTAATCCAAACACTTTTCTTGAAAACTTCTTTTTAAAAAGTTATATTTGATAAGTCCTTTTACAAGAAGTCCTTTTAGACTTGAATAAAGAATCCCAAATACTAAAAGAAGCCTAATAAATCTGAACTAACTTGCTAAAATCAATCAGTAAAAGATTCACCAATTGACCCATTATTTTAAGCATAAATAAAGGAAACACGTAACACACTAATCCACGAGGGTGACGTGGCTTATTCTTCCACCTCAAGATACGTAACCACCACACGAACGAGCCACCATGCATGCAGGTAGTTAGGGATCACGTAATTTCTTCAGGGTTGGCCTTGCCGAAAATGGAACATTAAAGTCTAGAAATCGATATAACATGAAAATGTGTGCAAGATGAAATTGAGATCAGAAAGATGAAGATGATGGCACATCTTAAAAAAACTATGTGAAAATACACTAAATTTCTTAATTACATTAATTAATGACTCATAGTACCCAAGAGAACACACAAAGATTTGACGTTGAAAGTGATTTCAACACCACAAAACCGTGCCTAGTAAATGATAAACTACTCATAAAGAGCATACATAATGCTTGTGTTTCGATGAAGTCCAAAAAAAACGGCACGCGTTGTAACCATGGGTCTGGATGCCGGACAAGGAGACGGACGAGGAGGCGGGCCAGGTTAAAAAAAAACTAATTCATCCCCAGAACATTAAAGCTTTATTAAAACAAAAATATGAATTACAAAATATTATCGTTTTCAAGATCGATCAAAACCCAAGAAAATATTTTGTTTACCTCATTAATTACTCATTTTTCTCAATATAAATAATCTTTTATAAAAGTACCTAATCATCTCTATCATTTCAATCTCTTTAATAATATGACCACAAACAATCCAAATTATAACGACATGATAACATTTTTTCGATTCCAATACCGCCTCCACACAGTGGCGAAGATTGCTTAGGGCCTAGGGGCCCGCCCCCTGTTTTTTTACGCAGTAGTGTAAATTTACCCGTTTTCGTCTGGAATTTTTTATACGTGGTGTAAATTTAGCCGTTTTCGGCCCAAATTATTTATACGTAGTGTAAATTTAGCCGTTTTCGGCCAAAACTATTTATACGTAGTGTAAAATTTAGCCATTTTCAACCCAAAATTTTTATACGTAGTGTAAAATTTAGCCGTTTTCGGCCGAAAATTTTTTTACGTAGTGCAAACTTAGCCCTTTTTGGCCGAAAATTTGTGCCCGGCCACCTTCGTTTGTGAAATTTTGTATACATTTTGAATCCGGCCCCCTCGGTGTCTTAGTCCAAGCTTCGCCACTTCCTCCACAGGTTGTACTAGAAAACCATTAGGTTGTCGAACCATTAAAAGATGGTAAACCGGATGATGAGTCAAACTAAGAAACATATTTCAAGTCAAATGAAGATTATTGCCTGAAGTAATCAACCGTTTGCTTTGCTATTCAAAAGGGGTTCTGACGCAGCTTGTTACCCGTTTGCCTATCACTTTATTGTAATCGTTTTGAGTTTAATGACCATCAATATAAGTATCTTTTGACTTTAAAAAAATATTCTAACTTTTATTTATGCATTGTTTTATTTCTGTCAGCCTGTCAGGTGGAGGCCCATAGAACTGCAAAAGAGAATGCATAGCATATGTTTATCGTTGTAGGGTTTTGAGTTTTATTTCTCTCTCGGTTCCATGGACAAACTCCATGACTCGTTGCTTCTCCAAATACTGAGCCGACTCAATAACTCAGCTGAGGTTGCTCGTTGCCGAGTGGTTTCCAAGGCTTTCAATGCTGTGTTTCCGGGCCTTCGATCCATTAATCTTTATTCTAGAAGCATCAATTCAAGGTCTAGGGATCCCAATTCTTTCAAGAAGATTTTTTGGATTTTATTTTAATGTTGGAAAACCGTTGAATCGGTGAGTATCGACACCGATGATTTCATTTTCAGAGACGAGGATTTCATTAGGGCCTGGTTGCCTAAGGTTTCCGGATCCTTGAAATCACTTTCAATGTCTGTAGGTGTTCCTTCAAGGTTTTCATATACGAAACCTAAGTCGAATGTTTTGCTGCTGATTTCTGCGTATTGTAAGCTCATGTTCAATTATATTATATCTTCTAGTAATATATATTGTTAGCTGTTTTGGTCAATTTAAGTTGATTGTTTTTACTTAATTAAGAAATTTTGATTCCAGGTCATAATCTTGTTAACTTAAAGCTCGGGTACGGACTTTTTTCTATGCAAAATTTGCACCCAATGCCAACGCTCACAAGTTTGGCACTTGAATTGATAGACGTGGATGTAGATGACAAACACCTAAACGATCAGTTGAATCAGTGTTTCCCGAATCTTCAAGTTCTTAAGTTGAGTGTTATTAGAGAGCTTCAATATCTTAAGCTCCACCTTCCCGACCTCCAAGCCTTCCATTGCGTCGCATTTTATGATTCGCTAGATTCTTTGACGCTGATCACCCCAAACTTCATCACACTCGTAATTAAATGCATCATGCCCCCCTGCGATTCATGTTGAAGCTCCCATGTTATCTCACTTTCATCTTACGATTTACAACCTTAAACCCGCACACACGTTCACAATCAAAAAGTTTGAGAATTTGAAAACACTCTCGCTGGATACTTCTTCCTACATTGGCTCCTTACTTTCGGAATTCCCAATCACAAAAACATTAGAAACTCTAGCATTGTGTACGCGGACCAACGCAGCAAGAGACGATTCAAAACTGACCTTAGCGAAGGTGTTCACAAGTTTTCCCCAACGTGAGTTCTCTGCGCCTTGGTTCCGGTGGTTGGTCAGAATTAGAAGCTTGTTTGAAGCCAGAAGGTTGGGAGATTTTCGATGGGAGGAAAGGATTGAAAACAATATGTGCGAGTCTGAGGTTAGCTGACCCATCGTTGACGTTTATGTGTATTGCTCGTGTGTTGGACCAATGTGTCAACTTGTTAGAGGTCTCGTTTGGCCTATCTTATAATGTTAGTTATGATACATCTCAAACTTTCAAGTCTAAGTGCATGACTCGTTGGCCTGGGTTAAAGTGGAGATGGGAAAGACGGTCTTGGATTACAGGTGATATTTCTAATTAAACATCACAAATCATCTTAGAAGCGCAAGTGTGATGAGGTAAGATCCATCATATATCATTTTTAAACATTTATATTTATGTGGACGTTTTGGCATTTTTAATTTATGTTATGGCTCGTTTGTTCTTATGAATTATAATGGATTTATGAAGATGATAGCTCCGAATATCAGACTTGATTATGAGAATTTATGACTTAATTATAATGGAAACTTGTATTGAGAAACTATATAAACCCGACAAATGAAACTCAACTTACATTTGCATCAGCTTCAACTCAATTTGCAACATTAAGAAGTATGGGATAACATTTTATTATAGCTATCGAGATAACTATGCAATTCTCATTAAGGAAAATGGCCAATTACTCGGTTTACAAGAGTTGTTGTATAAGCATTCACATGTTTCAGGGCCAGTCAAACATATAATCAGTCCAGCCGTGTAACGAATAACGCTAGGCCCTTTCACTATAGTGATCCAAATTCCAAACCTTAGTACAAACAAATAAATAAATTCTTTTGTTTACCAAGTTTAAGGAACTCGAAAAGTTATATTCACAGTCAGTCGAAATACCCAAGCAAGAGAAGCACTATGAAAAACATTATGAATGAAAGAAATTCTGATGCGAAAAGTAGAATTAGTAAAAGTTGTTTGCATTCGGTTAACTAAAATGATGTTTCGTATTTAAATATAGATGTGGCAAAACAATATTCATGATCTCCTTAATAGTTACAGCTTTCAGTTGCATGTACTGTTGTTTTTGAGTTGAACCAACTCAAACCCATACTGTTGCTCGCGTTCCTTTTTGGCCCAGAGCCTATGTTTATATTATTGTCGCCCTTGATGAGATTATGGATTATAAACTTATAAGTTGTAAAGTATGCAAGACTCTAAAATGATGATTTTTCCTATTAAGGAGCGTAATACTGTCTTTGGATGCATTTGAATGAATTTTGTAAAATTTGCATCAATAAATAAGATGATGCCTAATAGCATTGATGATGGAAACTCTTATCGGTTTTAGGTTATAGTTAATGAAAAATCAGATTCCATTGAAATATGGTCGAGTCGGTTTTCTTCACGTGACAGTAGATTATGAAAGTTGTAAACCAGAATGCATACTTTAACCAAGTCATAAACCAAGTCATATATAACATGTATGACTTCTAAACCCCCTCATGCAATTTAAACCTCCATCTATACCCATAGACATCACTACCAACATCATTATCTTTGATTCATAACCAATCCCATAGGATAAGATATTAAAAAAATTAGACAATTATTCATAAACAGATTCGTTAATTATTAATCCTACTTAACGCATAAATATTTATAAAAACCAGACGAAACAATGCAAGTCCTGAAGGTTGGTTTCCTGTGCTTTCATATATAATCAATCCCAATAGTTTTAATTCATATCACATAGTCTGTGTTTCTCAGATGATCTGCGATATTAATTAGATATACCATCCGTTATCCATGAATCTTCCCTATGTTCACTCCATATTCCCCATCTCCACTTCAAACCAGGCCAACAAGCCATGCACTTAGACTTGAAACTTTCAGATTTAGTAACACTAACATCACTATGGATTAGTAACGAGACCTCTGACAAGCTGACGCATTGGTCCAAAACACAAGCAACAGATGAGAAAGTCAAAAGCGAGTCAACTAACAACAGATGGGCAAAAAATGTTTTCAGTCGGTGCCTCCCATCCACAGTCTCACAACCTTCTGGGTTCATGCAAGTTTCTAATCTCGACCAAACGCCTGAACTATTACACAGAGAACTCAAATTTGGGAAAACCATGAACACCTTGGCTAGGGTGATTTGTTTCGAATCACGGGTGTCTTCTGATTTTGTTCGTTGTTGTATGATTTCTTTAGGTTTATAATCTCATTGATGTTGTTAGTTGTTGTATGATATTTTTTTAGGTTTATAATCTCATTGATTTTGTTAGTTATTTATATGTTAGATTTTGTTCGTTATTGTATGATTTCTTTAGGTTTATAATCTGGTTGATTTTGTTACTTGTTCTATGATATATTTTAGGTTTATAACCTGATTGATTTTGTTAGTTGTTACTTTGTGGTCTGATTGTGGAGTGCTTAAATAATAAATGGCACTAAGGAGGAGAAGAGGCCAAGAGGGAGGCCAAGGAAGTAGCCTACAGCAACCGAACATGCCAATAAGCGACCGGTGGCGAAGAAGATGCAAACAGGGACTCCAACAAAAGATATAGTTTGGCCTTCATCTACTAGGCTTGTGTATAATGCAGGTAAAACTAAATGATATTTAGTTTTTATACATTGCTTTAGTTTTGATAATGCAAATAATATATCCACGTTACTATCTGTTTTTTTCAGACTTTGTGTTGTTTGTGATTTCAAATACAGTCTCATCTCAACAGGTAACATTATTGTAAACAAGGCTAAGTTTTTAATAGAGCCTTTATATATGGTTATTTAGTTAGTTAGTGGTCTGTCTTATGAGCACCTCCTTCAATGCTTCAGGGTTTGCCTCTGTCTTATGAGTACCTCCATCATATACAAAATTATCATGTGGGGCCAGTGGTCTGCACAAATTCGCGTGACTCGTGGGTTGTGGTAATTCAGAAGATAGGTACGTACGTTCTTTACCTTTGCTAGTGGATGGGAGGATATGGCAAAACACTGTGGTGTTCTCCAGGGTTGATATTGATGTGTTCCACATGAATGTTTTTAATGAAAGTGGCTTTAGAGTATGTTATGGGAGTAAGAGAGGATTTATTGGCCAGTTATATCTATCCGTATGATGATTGTGATGAGGAGGATGCTGCTGCTGCTGATGATAATGATGGTGGTAGGAAGGGGAGAAGGCACCAATGGCG
>NW_027506702.1:0-37374 GCF_021521415.1 Bidens hawaiensis
GAGATTCATCAACAACATCATTAACTCTCTCACCGACATTGTAATCATGAGCAACATCATCAGATATATCATCCTCATAACCTATATTATCTACCCCATCCTCCCTGTCCTCTTCTTCCTCCTCACTATCATATAAATCTACAAGAATTTTCAAAGCATCAGCCTCATCAACACCTATACTGGAAACATGTAGATTCTCCCCTAGTTTTGGTGTATATGAGGTCTTCTCGAATCAGGCACCAGGGTTTGAATCCTTAACAAATCCTGTTCTAGTTGTAATTCCAATTCTTTGTTCTTCTCTTTCAATATTTGATTTTCATTTTTCAAATCATAATTCTCCATAATCAGATCAAAGTTTCTTTTTAAGATGAAATTGAGGAAATGGGATTAGAATCAGAAGAGCAGAGGTTTGGTTTGGTATGGTTTGATGGGTTGGGCTTTGGATAATTTGTTGACTTGAGCTGGGTAATGGGTTGTTTGTTTGGATAAGTGGTGGTTGGCTTTGTGTAGGTGGGGATTGAGAGGTTTCAGTTTGTTCAAAGTTGATGGAGTGGGTTAGTGATTGGTATGGTGTACTGGGATGGTTTATTAGATGGCATGGTATCATTTCTGGAATGTAAGGTTCTGGGTCAGGGTAAGTTTGGGTTTGGGTTTGGGTTTCAGGTTCAGGTTGGGTTTGGGTTTGTGATTGGGTTTGAGTTTGTGGGAAAGTAGGTGGTGATGAAATGTATGGTTCATAGATGTGGTTTTGATGTGGTGGTGAAGGGATATATGGCTCATGGGTTTGGTCTTGGGGTGGTGAATAGATTGGTGCTAAAATAAGTGGTGTAGAAACAACATTGTCCATGTTCATATCATCTTCATTTTCATTATTTTCAATCTCCCCCCTGAACTGGAGTTACAGTTTCATTCACAAATACATCCTCCTCGTCTCTCTCAATACCTTCAATAATAACATTATTTCCCTCCTGCACATTGTTTCCCCCATCATCATTATCATTATCAAAATCAGTATCTTCATCATCATCCTCGTCACTATCCTCCTCATCACTACTTACCCTTGGCGAAGAAGGAACCTCCATGATCTCATCTTCATTATCCACCAACCACGAAAGGATATCATATTCCACTTTAGGGTTAAAACGGCTGGTAGGACCCAATCTATTAATTCTTCTAAACACGTTTGGGTCTTGTAAGGCATGACTAATCCAAGCGGTTGGAAGATCAGGGTGCAATGATTTGTAGGAATCGAGGATACATAAGAAATCTATCCTTTTCATCCTTCCTCAAGTTGACCACCAACCCTTCGAAAATCATCTTAAAAAATTAAATGGGCGGTCATATACAACATCAACAGTGGCTATTGAAATCTCACGGCTCATCAGGTTCCAAGTGCCCCTTCTTGGTGTAAATCCCTGAATAATGTGGTGAATAAGAAACCTGTATAGTACTGGGAACATTCCTTTTTGATTGGCCTTCATTCACATTTCCCTGATATCCCATTGTCTCTTGAAATATTCTCTACAATCTTTGGGTAGTATAAGATAATTATACTTCCAGGTTCTCTTGCAATTGGAGGCTTGAAAGAATTAGATTTTCAGTAATATCAATCTCCCTTCTCAACACCGTGGACTCAATCATGCGACCGTTAATATCATCTTCCAGTTGTGCCGATCTCCATAAATCAATATGGTTATTTCTGTATATCACAGGACTTTTCGTTAAAGCAAATCGAAGACTGGAGCCCACCAACCATCTTATCTTCAGCTCTACAGGCCTATTCTTCTCTGTTATTTGGAGAAAGGCACACATTTTATGCCTTGGTTCAAATGGATCCACCATGTTTTAGTGCAAACATAAACAAAAATACACATTCAAAGCAATAATTAGTCATTAAAGAACATTAATTGAACATGCAAATAGTTATAATTGAAGAAGAAAGTGTAAAAGGATAATCTTTATGAACCTGTTATTCGAAAAATTTATAATCTACACAAAAAAAAGATGTCAGTAAACACAAAATGGAAACCCTCAACTCATATAATGAGTGTTGGAAATCATTCAATTGAAGCTTACCGAGTCAGAATTAAGTGGATGACTAATTATGGGTAGGATTAAAGAGCAAATTTTGGGTGTCTAGGTCGCGATCAAGCCGGTAATAAAGTAAGAGAGATAGAGGGAAAAGGTGAAAATGAAAATTTTTCGAAGTCCCTCTTTTATAGTGGACCTTTATGCATTTGAAAGTGGGTTTTAAATGAATTTTAATAATTAGTACACGAATATTGCCAAAAATCCACATTTCAAATATTCAAGCACAAAGCTAGCTCGATAAAGTGTATTATCAAAGGCTTGCTCGTCCCCAAAGTTTGCCCATGATTTAAAGTTATTAGAATATACTATGTAAATAAAATGAAAGAAGCTTACTCGAATATACAAGATTGCTTGAGAAATTAATCACAAGCCAAATAATCAAGTATATTTGGTCAAATAGGCAACCTTGCTCGAGATCAATAAAGATCCCAAAATAGTAACTTAGAAATTTTTCTAAATGTCAACCTTACTCGAATACCTTACCATCACAGAGTTTACTCGATTCTATATAGACAAACAAAGAGTAACTTTTTTCAGAGATATACTATCAAGTATACTAAAAAATAAAGTTTATTCGACAAAACTTTAAAGTGCAAAGTATGCTTGAGAAGAGTTGATCTATTAGTATTTAATATACAAGTGTGCTCAAAGCAAAAAGTGTACTCGAAAAGTAAAGTTTGATTGATATCATCTGAAATATGCAAGTATGCTTGGAGAACACTTGAACTATTATTTTAATATACAAGTGTTCTCTAAGCATGAAGTTTGCTCGATAAACAAAGTTTACTCGAAAACACTTGTAATTTCAGAGAAAGTAGTCATACATATTCAACACTTAAATAAATCAATAATTTAACAGTTATGCTTGAAAATATACAAAGTCTACTCGATAGAGATAACAACAAGTAAATAGCCAAGATTACTCGAAAAATATTCATTATCAATTTCAATAAAAAGTCATAAAGTGTGGTTGAAATAGACAAATTTCAACTAAAACACCTAAGTTTACTCAAAACACATATTCAAAGCATATTTTGACACATTCATATCACATATTCATCAAGTACGCTTGAATGAGATGAGCTTCTAAGAAAACACCTAAGGTTACTCGAAAGTTCATAACCATCAAAGTTTACTCGAAGATACATGATCAGACATACTCATATTGAACTAGTATCAAGTATGCTCAAATGATTTAATCTTCAAATAAAATATCTAAGTTTACTCGAAAGTTTTGAAACATGAAAGTTTACTTGAAATAATATATGCAAACATATTCAACATGAAAATGCAACACTTTTTGACTTAAACCTTACTTTAAATAGTTTTTCCTTTTTAGGTTCAAAGTTTAAGAGCAAATGGTGCATAATAAGATGAAATTTCTGTTTAATCATTTCAACTCCTTTTCTCTTTTATGAAAAGATTTCAACATGGGATCATATTGATTAAATCACCTTTCAATAGTTCATTCTCGGCATTATTATGACGCATTAGGCAGGTTAATAGTAGGTAATTACTTAGCATGAATTTCATTACTTTGGTGATATATTTAAGGTTCAATTAGTTGCATAATACATAAATGGATAAAACTTATTTGGCTTTCTCTAGATCACCCCAAATTGACTTCAACCCTTGATATTTGGTCAAAATATTTTATGAAATAACATTTAAAAATTTATTAATAACTCAACTTTTCATAACTTTTCAAACATTTAAGGTTGAACGTTGGACTTACTTGCCAAGCAATACGGATTTACATGACTTTCATTCAAGGTGTTTAGGACTTATTTTGATGTCCCACCTCTGTAGTTATAGTTTAAACCCTCATGTTTGTAGTTTTATCAACTTTGGTTGACATATAATCTTTTTGCTCAAATTTGTTCTTTGTCATATATATAAAATGTTTCATTTTGAGTGCCAAATATCAACAGGCTTGTGTATGACTGGGTAATTAGTTTTCTGCCTATCATTCGGAAAGATGTATCTTGAAACATGCATATTTAAACAATGTATCTTCACATTAAGTTTAGCATATTCATTATGTTATATCATCTTAGTTTTTACACATCATAGAAAGCCACCATACATATTAGTGACTGCTCTAATAGTCATTTTAGCCTATTAAATCCATATGTTTGGTATAAATAATCAATCTACTATCATTTCCCAAAAGGTTGGAGCAGTTTTCATTGAAAGACCTTTTAAGCTTCTTCAAAGCTTGAACTGAATAATCTTTTCATATCTCTACACCATTAACTTGCTCAGTTTGTCAAAAATGAATTACTTTGAAAAACCTTTTTGATAAAATTCATTTTAGCACAAGTTTGATATCAAAGCACAAATTTGACACAATCAATCAATAACATACTCAAGAGTAATAAAAAATGAAAGGTATGCTCTACCACAATCAGACTAACATAAAGTTCTATTCAAGAAAAATTATCCGAAGTCTATCCTGTCCTAAGCACATTATCATTTCAGATCATCGAATCATAAGAGAGACATCAGATAAGCATGCAGATAATAATTTCAACATAGAGGCAATCACACTTATCAAGATATCATTATTAACACAGATTCATACTTATGCATCATAGATACCTAAGTTTTACATATTCATTTAAGCACACATAAATTCACATATTCAGACACATAACATAACTTACTCACTCAAGACCTTTAATCAGATAGTCAGTTAGCACATTGAGCATACATCATCAATCAGACTTCATCATAATTGATCATGCCTAAAGGTTTTAATAGAAAATGAAATCTTATTTATCTAGTGGCTTGGTGAACAAATCTGCCAAGTTGTCACTAGTGTCAACTCTTTTCATTTCTACTAGACCATTCTCACTGCAATCTATGATAGAATGGTGTCTGATTTCAATATGCTTGGTCTTTGAGTGTTGGAGTGGACTCTTAACAATGAACAACAATTGATTCTGAATCCAGATGACTTGAGCACAACAAGAAGATGTAGTAATGTATTCAGCTTCAAAAGTGGAGATTGAAAACGTTTTTTTTAATGAAAAGTTGCTAACATATAATTTAGTTACTACAAAGCGATTACAATAAAGTGGCAGGAAAACAGGCAACAAGCTGCACCACAACCCCCTTTTGAATAGCAAAGCCAATCCTACTAAAAACAAAACTTTGGTACCTAGGAGCTGACGAGGTTTAGTGTACGACACGCTGAACCCTACTAAAAAAATTCACAGCCTCTGGGGCTAGAAAACCAAATGTATCAAAAGAAAATGGGAGAAAGATATGTTGATTTTCTAAAAAACCTTTCTCGTGTTTTACAACTTTGCCCGATTCAGCTTTCAACGCAGCCTGACTCACAACAAACCCATGGTCCCTGAGCACAACAAGAGAAGACACTCCTATAACATCCACACATGCATGTTCCCCCCCTGCCCACCCGAACACAAGAATATCAGTTGGTAGTAAAGAAGACCTCCCTTAAAGAAGATCAGTGAGAAAGTTAACAGGGGCTTCCTTTTTAGCATAAATCCCTGCCCTTTTAAGAACATCACACGGAACATCCCTAACAGTTGTTTGCTTTTTTTGCATTGCCATGATACTAGCCTGTCTTCTAATAATTGACAACCACGGACTTTCTATTCATGTTACACTCATCATAATCACTGTCTGTGTATGCAAGTAGATCAAAGGCATGGCTCTTAGGATACCAGATACCCATATCAGGCTTTCCTTTCAAATATCTAAAGATTATCTTAACATCAGTCATATGAGAAAGTTTTGGATTTGATTGGAATCTTGCACACACACATACAACAAACATAATATCTGGTCTTGAAGTAGTTAGATACATCAATGATCCAATCTTAGCTCTATATTCATGTTAATCCACATACTCCCCCTTTTCATCAACTGCCATCTTCTCATGAGTCTTCATTGGAGTAGAACTAGTCTTCAAGTCTTGGCATTTGAACTTGTTTAAGATGTCATGTACATACATGGATTGGTAGACAAAGATTCCTTCCACCTTACGTTGAACTTGTAATCTAAGTATTAAATTCATCTCTCCTATAGAGCTCATAGAATATTTTGACTTCATAACCTCCTAAAACTCCAAGCACATATGTTCATTTGTAGATCCGAAGATGATATCATCAACATATACTTGAACTAGAAGCTAATATCTTCCTCATTTCTTGTAGAAAAAGGTATTATCAGTGGCTCCCCTTTGAAAACCATTCACAAGTAGATGATTTGACAACTCATCATAGCCAGTCACCGAAAGACTGAAAGCAACTAGCGCGATTATGGTGTTTTGTTTTAACTCCTTCGCTTAAAATTATGTCGGTTGCTTAAAGTTCGAGGGACATGTATTCTCATATATGTTTGGTCCTGTTATATACTTATAGAAATACGGGATAGCCATTCACCTTAAAACCAAAAGTGACTGGGCGACTGAATTTCAAAAAATTGTCTTTTGTAACTCTTCTTGGAAGTGATATGATTACTCAATTAAAAGCTCTATAGAAGCTCAAAATATTTTCAGATGGAAATTTGATCCAACCTTTGAAAAATGATAGATAAATTGTTTATGTGTGCCTAAAGTGTGAAGTTACTAAGCTAAAAAGGTTTAGAACAATCATCGATTTGTATGGTAGCTTTCCATGTTGTGTAAAAGTTGAACTGATATACACTAAATCTGCTAAACTTACTGTGGAGAGTCATTTTGAATATGTGTGCAAGTCTCCAGATACATCTTTCCGAATGATAGACAGAAAACCAATTACCCAGTCATAAACGAGCTCGTTAGTGTCTTCATCATCAAAAATATTATGTTTCCAAGTTACACACACACACACACACACACACACAATATATATATATAATTTGGTATTGTATTGGGTTATTAAAATCCGTTTTACAAAAAGCTTAAAGCTTAAAATTTTGTTTGTATAAAGATAATCTTTTGATCAAGCACTAGGGGTTGGAGTCAAATTGGGGTGATCTGGAGAAAGCCAAATACGCTTTGAGAAGAGATAGGAGGCATCACATGTCAATAAGTGATGTCCATCTAAGATTTATGCCTAACTGAACATAACTCGTATCACCGATGCAATAAAAACATGCTAAGTTAATTATACCTACTATCAACCAGTTTATCCATGTCATAATATGATTCCATGTTTGGATCTTTTCTCAATAGGTTGAGTGTTTATTAAAACTAAAATCTGATCCCAAAAATTTGCTAAAATTGCAAGAAGACCGGGTGATAAAATTTTTCTTGTATCATTATTTCTAATTTTTGTTTGTTTTTTAATCATTCTTAATTACTTTTGTCGAAACGAATGCTATAAGAGATCGGTTTTAAAACCATGGATCAAGCCCATTGGGTATGAAAAATTTTTCTCAGCTCATGTCTTTGTGGCCCATTAAAGTTTGGATGAATGTAATTTGAATTTGATGGACTGACCTATGTTCATTAATCGTTTTCGGTCCATCAGGGTTTTTGGCCCTAACTTAATGTTTTGAAGTTTAAAAGGCAGAAAATCTGCATTATTGGTTTCATCAACTTGAATCTCAAATTTTCTAATCTCGCTCTAGCCGAAAAGCCTAAGTTTCTGACTTTTTCACCTTCATTATCATCATAATCATATTGGTTTCTTTCAAAAGGTATTTGAAACCATCACAAAGGTTCTCGAGTTAATGTTGAATATCATTTGGAATTCATAAGAATTGTTGGCTTACGTGGCTGGTTTATCTAAGACACTTGATTGTGATGAAAAAAAACTATGTATGATTGTGATGTTGTGTAAGGCCCCGTTACCGGTGCCTCACATTTGGACGTTGGATTTACTCATAAACACAGTTCTAAATATCAGAGTTAATTAAAACATTCGCGGAATGTAAAAACTTTCATAAAACATTTTATAACAAACCATAACTTGTCTTAAATCAACATCTCGTCTTTCAAAATAAACAAAATATTAAACTTAAACGTCTTGAGTCTTCCGATGCCAGCCTTTTATTCAATGCCACGTGTCCCCTCAAACGAGCTGCTTCATTCTACTCACCTGCGTGCATACTAAAAATCAGCTACGCTGAGTGAGTTCTAGTTAATCACATAACATACAATACATCCATAACTATGTAATTTCATACTTTCGTTTATAATATACTTACTTACCTTCGCACTTTCTTTCTTACATATACTTACCTTACGTTTTAAAGAGCATTACGCCCTATAACCTTTGTATATATTATTAGGGTATGCAACCCTTTAACCTTTGCATATATTATTAGGGTATGCAACCTTTAACCTGCGATATATTATTAGGGTATGCAACCCTTTAACCTTCGCATATATTATTAAGGTATGCAACGCTTTAACCTTCGCATATATTATTAGGGTATGCAACCCTTTTATCCTTCGCATATATTATTAGGGTATGCAACCCTTTAACCTTACCTTACCTTTCATTATCATATCCGTACAATTAATACCATACACAACATAATCGTATATACTCCCTTATTTAGATACACATTTCATACATACTATACTATACTTACCTTAACGATACGTGCAATACCCGAAGGTCGTTCACGTACTGTCAAGTATACATACATAACTATCACAATCGTCAATAAGACATACACTTAACATTTAAGGTAAGTGTATTAACATTCACATCGAGTATGCACACAGCCCCGAAAACATAACAAGGAAATGGGGCTAGAAACTCACCTGAATGCGGTTACGTTCACCGTTAATGGTAATCCCTTTCTTCAGTTGTGCACGGCTGACTGTATAATAATTACACGTATCAATCAATGATCGCTATCTATATTGCATTTCTAGTTCAATTATCACCCACAATGAACAAGGGTCCGGGGGCAGCGCCCCTGACAGCGGGGTTCTAGGTGCGGCAGCTCCTAGCAGGGTCCAAGGGGCAGAGCCCGTGGCTGGGGTCGAGCTGCCAGGTCAGCTTGGAAAAATTTTATTTTCGTTAACGGTCTTAACACATTTTCCATTAGGATTTTAAATTATTTCCTAATTTGTTAACTCATTCCTCATAACGAATTAAGTCTGATTCACTGTCCGATTCGTTACCGAACTTAACTTACGCGAACTTAATTGTAAGCGAACATTTATACAAGCGATGTTATATACAAGAGAACTTAGCATTAAGCGAAGTTAACTACAAGTGAACATATTCATAGGCGAACTTTATACGTGAGCGAACTTAGAGTGGCAAAGTTGTTCAAAAACGAACTTATACCTCGGCGAACTTGGTTTGGCGAACTTGGCCTGGCGAACTTGGCTTGGCGAACTTAGCTGCAGGCGAGGTTAGCTGCAGGCGAAGTTGCCTAGCCGCCGCCTCTGTTCGATCTTAATCCCCCATAATCATCTCTGTTTTAATGTGAAATTCTTGAATACGATATTAACCAAACCCGTAAACGTTCTCATGTTCATTTTCGGATAAAACTTGACCCGAAAGCGTATAAAGTTTGGACCTTTAAGATTTAAACGTTCAAAACTATATCTTAAGGTTCCCTTTTAATGAGCCGTTATGCTCACGGGTTCATTAGGTTTTATTTATCATCAAGTTTGCTACTTTAATACTTGTTCATACTCAACCTACTCTAGGTTCAAGTTTCAAGACTAAACGTTTATAAAAACGTAAACTTTAAAGGTAAAACGGCTTACCTTTATGCGTTCTTCGGTCTCGATTAGCTTGCTTATGGACTCTAGATCTTGTATATATCTCGTGTAGTAACGATCTATCAAGAATCACGTTGCTTGGCCTTGGATCTCACTCTCTCTCTCGGCCGTGTATATGTGTAGGTGTATGTGTGTGTTTTTTGAGTGTGTAGGCAATATGGATAGATGGAATGAGGATTAGGGTTTTAGGGTGGTTTAGGGGATATTTATATCCCTTAAAGCCCATGGACCTAAGGCCCATTCCCCTTAATCCATCTTAATTAGTCCAAGTCCATGATCTTTTCTTTATTAGATGCTAGTAAACATTATTTAACACACGACAATTTAACCCAACTTTCTTTATTTATTATTAGAATATTTAGGATGTTACATGTTGAACATTGATTATTGTGTCTTCGGTTGTATTATAAAACTTAGATGTTGCAGGTTCCTCATCAATGGAGTTCTTAATGTTTTAGGGAAGATGACACATATTTCAAGATGTAACCCAATGGCCCTTTTAAGAGTTTATGGGCCGAGATCCTAATAGATCTCGGGATCTAGGGTTCTCAGGGTTGTTTGACCAAAACCCATTGGTCAAACAGAGAACTCCTTAGATTCTCTAAGATATCAAGGGTTCTCGGTCAAAATCTTGACCGAGAACTAACTCTGGTTGACAGAGAACTCATGTTCTCGGTGATATTGGACTTATCTTGAACTTTGTTGGACAGAGAACTCAGATCATGGCCCGAAAACCATGTTCATTGACAAAAAACTCAATTTTGGACCGAAAACATATTTTTTTATATTAAAATTGACATTAATTTACAATTAATGACCAATATTATCTAAATTTGCATTCTTGGCCCCTATTCTTTAGCCATATTGTCATTTATCTTTATAATACTGAGTGATTGTACAATTAAGTGAATACATTATTAACTTGATTCGTGTGTTGCAGTCGTGGCTGATCAAGCACCATTGAAGTTTGTAGATACTCGTAATATTTTTGGATGCTTATATGATCCACCTCTTGTACACAAAGAAATCAAGTCCATGATAGTGGGGTCAACACGTGCATGATATCTCATGCTATACGAGAAACTCTAGTTATTTGCAAAACGATGATGACGGAGTTCTAAAACAACATTTTCATTAACCAACGGGGTTCTGGGGGAGCTATAAAAATTGACTCAAAGATTCAAAAGAAGCATGTTATCATTACAGAGGCTATTATTCATGAAGTTCTACTGTTCGGTGATCAACCCGACTACCCAATTGAATACCCCACTGATGCAGTTGCTGAAGTTGCTTTAAGAATGGGACATGAAGGATCCTACCCTCCAGCCATCAATAAACTTTTCCATCCTTACTAGAGGTTCTTGATTCACACGTTCTTCACGTGTGGCTCAGGACGAAAAGGGGGTTCAGAAGAGATAAGCAACATTCAGATGTTGGCTGAGTTTGCTCTGATCATGGACTGGAATTATAACTACTTCAAGTTTATGTTCAATAAGATGATGAGCAAACTCAAAGGGAAGAAGAAAGAGATGTTTATGATGGTATTCGAGGTTTCTGCAGATGATATTTGACTCACCTTACCCTGACCTTGTCAAATATGTAGAAACGCTCGATTTAAAGGCTATGGCTCCCAACACATTTCGGTTGATGAAGCAATCATGAAAGGGGGGCAAAATTAGTATACAAAGGTCTTCACAAACTTGTTAAGGTTGGAAGGTTTGCTGAAACTGAGGCTGCTCCCGCCAGTGTTAGTGCCTTGATTGTTGATGAGCATGCGACACCTACTCAGAGGTTCACTTCCTCATATGAGACTATTTTTGATGATGATGAGCTTGATAGTTCTCCATCACAACACATGAAGACAGAACACCAAGAGAACATACTATACCTACTACTGATCAGCTGAAAGCATTTGAAATGTTTAAAGATCAGCTTTAGTCGACTGCATTGAAACCTCCTCAATCAGTCACTATGACACAAGAAGAAGATATCCCTGAAGAACCCGCCACCGATATCATTCCAAAGATAAGGAGAAGAAAGATCCGAGACATGGTGTGCTGGTTACAGAAACTAAACTAACCCGCAACACAAAGAACCTGAGCCTGAAACCACTAAAGCACAAGTTGATACACGTCCGTCCACTACTGAGCCTCAAACTCAAGATCAAATATTTGATGACATTGCTAACGAGTTCGAGTTCAAAGCCAATATTTAGTCCATAGACGAGCCATCGGGATCTTCTAACACGATTGGTCAATAAGATCAAGCACCACTAGCAAGATTGCACAGATTCTGGAAATCCAAGACAAGTTTATACAAGATAAAGGCAAAGGGATCACTCTTGATGCCGAACCTGCTAATGTACAATCCTTACAAGACGAGTCTTGGAACTTGAACATGACTGATTTGTGAAGGATGTACGTATTAAAGAGCTTGAAGCAAGCAACTTTGATAAGGATTTGAAGATTAATAAACTTCAAGCTAATATGGGTGGCCTCACTGCTTTATACCTGGATCTACAACAAAAGCTTGTTCAGATTTTTGGAGATGAGTTCAAGAGTGGTGAAGACGTTGCTGCAAAGACTCCTGCTGACACTCAAGGTGGTAGTTCCAGTGCGCGTCCTGCTTCAAACGTTGACGCTTCTGAAACACTGGAACAATACCTTGTTGCTCCTCAAAAGACAGCCGAGCAAAGTGAAAGAATTCAAAAGAAGATTATGATTATGAAGAAATCGAACCAAAATGTGGAGTTTTCAGATCACCCTGATAAGTTTATTCTTGAACTTCAAAAGGGTTTTTCTAACAAGTATGGTGATCAATCAGGCGTCGTGTCTTGGGGTTTTGATATTGATAAAGTCATGTGGTGGGTCAAAAGAAGGTCTCGGAGTACCGAATATTACAAGAAATTGAAGGATTTTGGATCGTGGACGAAGTTAGATCTTAGTGACTTAATCAATGCTCCTTTCCACAAACTCAACAACGACAAAAGAGCTATTAATTTCTGGAACTTTTTAAGGAGTCAAGTTGATCGGGGGTTCCCAAATATGACTACTGGAGAATCATTTTTGAAGAAAGCAAAAGTGGTAAGAGATTCGAAAACGGGAAAGACAATGGTAAATGTAATGTGGGCAACAACTAAGAAGGCGGGCCATATTCATCTGTCTACCAGAATTCCAGATGGCGCCTTAGATGATATGAAGTTTTGGACGTATGATGGTGAGATGGCAACGGTAATTGTCCGTCTACGAAAAGGGCAATTTCATTTGTCGACCCACGTGATTTACTGAAGTTTGGCGAAAAGAATATTAAAACTTTTAGCAACTTTCAAATTTTGGCTGAACCACTGTACAAGCCTGTTGCTAAAGAGTATATAGGGATGGTGGGATCGATTATCAGAACAAGTCTATGGGCTGGTGCTTAGAAGGAAGCGGATGCTAATATCCTTGAGCACAATTGACGTTGAAGATACAAATCATAGGGGATATTGTTGGGCTAGTATTGGTGTGTTTTTCAACTCAAGTACAGCATTTTCAAGCTCAGTAATCTTGGTTCTCGATTTGAGAATCTCTTGAAATTGTTTGTCAGCAATAACTAACTTTTCTGAAAGTTCCGCTTTTAGATCATGATTACTATTAAGACAATTCATTAATCTTAGTTTTAGATTTTTTGTAAATCCGATGATTGTGTATAGTTATCTTTTACTGAAGCTAGTTCGTTCAGAATTGATTCGTTTTGAGCAAGAATTAAGTCGTATTTTGAGTTAAATCCCTCACAAATATTACAAGACATAGATTCAGATAATTTAATTAAATTAGCTGAGACATTCTCAGACATAATAGGGTTAGAATTTGGACTAACCTCATCAATCTTGGCCATACATGCAAACGAAGTTGGTTGCATGTTGCATGAATCATCAGAATCATATTCGGTCTCTGACTCACTCTAAGTAGTCAATACCTATCCACTAGTATCTTGAAATTTTCAGCTTGTTCAAATAAGGCAAGATTTTCTTGATTACCATTAACCAACAACTATTGATTCCAATCAATTCCTTCAGCTGTGAGCATAGCTTGTGAACCAACAATTTTAGAAGAGTAACCCCTAGAAGCTTTTTCCTTTGACTCGTTAAACTTTTTACCCGAGCTTCTATCATGATTGTGGGGTCCATTGTATTCCTTCTTCGGCTTGTCACACTCTTTGGCAAAGTGACCAAAATCTTGGCAATTGTAACATTTTACTTTAAGCTTATCAAAACCAACTCGCTTGTTCACACAAACGGCAAGTGTACCGGTCGCGTATAGCACAGATGAGGAAAGTCCGGATATCGAACTCGAAGACACGTGAAAACGTTTATAATCACTAAACTCTAACCAAGACTCACCAAAATATTTAATTGATATTTTTTTAGATTTAATTTAACTACTTAACTTAAGTAAATGAAAACTTTTGACCATTCTTCGGAAACTTTGACTGCAGTGATAAAAACGTCTACCTAGGTAAGAATCATATTGAAGGAGATGACAAGACAATGGATTGAAAGCTCTCACCACACCGGTTCTAAAGGATGACACAACTAAGGTTCGCTCAAGAAGGTCAGATCACCTCTCAGTCTCACTAACAAACTCTAACTTATCTTAGTTGATTTTAAGAACAAATCGGGAAAACAAATTATTAACGTGTTCTAATGCCGACTCACCTCTCGGCCTCACCGACACACTAGCCTAATGGAAACGAATACAACGCACCCAAGGATAGAGGAACAATTCAACTTAACTTAAACTAGACCAACTAATCGCTCAAACACCCAAACCCGACAAGAACAAAACCCGCTCTCGCGCGATCTTAATTTTAACAAGTAAAAGTAATGAGACGAGTTTACTTCTTATCACCTCTCGGTCTCTAAGAAGGTGTTTCACAACTGATTTTATCTAATTAATTTACCCACTTATCCCTACGGTTGTACTTCCCGCAAATAAACCCTAAACACAAAGTAAAGAGCCTTAAACATGCAACAACTAATCAAAACCGATTCAATTAATTAAAGCACGAGGTTATTAGGTATAATCAAACAAAACCCAGCCACTAAACACAATCTAATTTACTGTTAAATCAAACTTTACATTAACAATTTAAGCCATGATCATTAACAATCCATATTACTAGTCAAAACCTAACAATATTCATCAAACCTAGGTAGAACAAACAAGATTAGCTACTCATTAAGTTTGGACAGCCATTAAAATTCAAGTAAATCATCATAAACATCAACGTAAACATAATCAAACTCATTCAAAATCCAAGAATAACTAAATCAAAGTCAAACAATCAATTACTTGCAAAACAATCCATAGAAAAAGATCAATTCAACTAGTTAGGGTTCTTGAACAAGAGATAAAGTTTATGAATGAATACTTATGATTTATGGTTGAGATTATGAGTTTAGATGATGCCTAGCAGCTGCACAAGACTCTCCTTGGTGTTATTCTTCCTTTCCAGCCGTCACAACCACCAAACCCTAGCCGCCACAAGCTTTTCTTCTTTCTCTCCCTTGCTGCCGATCGCAAATATGGGCAGAATTGGGGCTGCTGCATTTCGGGATTTAGGGCTGGTATATGGTAGTAAATTAAGTTAATTAACTTAATATAATATCATGTAAGGCTTCTAACTTGTGGGCTTGGGTCGGGCCTTGAGTTGTAGTTTTAAAACTTGACCAAAAAGGCCCCTAGAGTCTTCCAACTTAACTCTTTTTTCACCATCTTTCATAAACCTACAATTAACATTTAAACTTTGTAAATTATTGCACTTAACCCCCAATACTTTCATAAAATAAACAATTAAGCATAAAAACCATGATAAAATCATAAGGAAAGTAAGTGTGTTTTACAACACATCAAACATCCCCACACTTAAGACTTTTTCGTCCCTGAAAAAGATTTGACTGCAGTTGGATCAGAATCGAAAAATCAAAGTCAAATCAAACATATAGGTTAGATTTTAAAGCTCAGAAAAACACAAAAACCGAGATCATCGATATTGTTGTCCACCTAAACCCATGCCTTAATCTTTACCGGGAAAAATAAGATCCGACAATCATATTACTTAGTGGTTTACACAATTAAGACCCGCTTATTTTCAGCTTTTACCGGACCAGACCACCCCAACTTGACTTAAACCTCAAAGTTTGCAGATTTAAAACTTTGTTGCTCAATATTTATGAATTGTTAAGATGATCAAAGGTATTGTTTATCCACCTAAGCTTAAGCATCAAAGTCTACCAAGCAGCCATTAGATACGATTAAGGTTCAATTTATTAATAGCTAGTGTTCCCCACAACATGACATACCCCCGTTATCAAGCAATACCCCAAATCCATCACCATAGGTGAGTATGCAAAATTTCATCTGTAGGGCTTACATGTAGCGTGTCCCTTGTGGTCCGTTTCTTAATGGTAATGAGACGCGAGCAAGGGGACTCCACATGGCTAACAGCGTGGATGTTCAAGTCTGTAGTGTATTTGTACTTTTGTGATCATGTTTATAGACTTATAAGGGTTTGCTCTTTGGCTTTATTTTAAATATCCACAACCCCACTTAGGAATTGTGAATACCCAAATGAATAGATTGCATACAGACCCATGGTCTCCGGGCCCGAAGCATCCCATCAATACAGGATTTAAGGTTATAAAACCATACGCCAATGAGGTGTAAAACACTAAACTAGAAGTTTAAGATTTATATCACAGGCTACACGGCATACTCTAACGTTAAACCTACCCAAGCATCATATGATAACGTATTCAAATTTTTAAAAAATCACGATACTTCCACTTTTTCATACCAAAATTTGAGGCTTGAGTATGGCCCGACCTTTCATTGCTTATTTTCCACAGACAAAACGCTTTACCCACAAAAGATTTCCATTTAACCGTTTTATCAAATTTGCCCTTTCATTTTCAAGGCTGAGCCTACCGACACATCCCAAGTTAAGTGCGTTTTCTTTTATTTATCTCACATTATTAGTAGTTTGAAAAACCGATTTCCGATAAATATCATCATCTCCCACTTTAATGCAAAAGAAACTAAAAACAATGGACATTTTTTTAAACAACGTACGAAAACGAAAAACAAGTGAAAACTTTTTATTTTTTAATTTTTTTTCTACAACTAAGTAAATTAAATTCCCATCCCCACACTTAGAACGAAATCGTCCTCGATGAGAACAAGGAAAAGAAATAAAATAAAAATAAAACGTAAAGCATAAAATTAAAACTTGAAAGAACAGAAATTAAAATAGAGAACGGGTTACTCCCCTGGTTTAGATGCAGGTTCTTCATCAGCTGTGTATGACTCGAACGAACGACCGTATAGCATTTCATTCGCGGCCGCAACCTCGGGTGAACCAGTTCCAAAACGCCATCAGAGCTACCATGCGCATAATAATACCTGTAAAAACTCAAACTCGCTCGCATGTAGCGGCGTACAAAACAGAAAACAGAAAACAAAAAAATAAAAAATAAACATATCTTTGTGTTTTTGATTTTTTTTTTTAATTTTTTTATAAATATAAATAAGAATAAAACAAATAAAAACAGATAATAAAGAGAATCATAATACAAACTCTACAACTCGGGCTGTCTCCTGAGTGATGCATCCATCACGCCTATTCCTCGGTGAATGAGTCAAGGTAGAACACCTCGACTGTCTGATCAGTTATCGGCTCTCCTATGTAGTGCTTCAATCTATGGCCGTTCACCTTAAACTTCCCGCTTCGATCTTGTATCTCAATCGTGCCATACGGGAAAACCTCAGTGACCGTGAACGGTCCTGACCATCGGGATTTCAACTTTCCCGGGAATAACCTCAACAGTGAGTTATACAGTAAAACCTTATCCCCACACTTAAACTGCTTATTACCCTTCAATTTCCTGTCATGCAGTTCCTTCGTATGCTCCTTATACGGAAATGATTGTGCGTATGCGTGATCCCGGAGCTCCTCTAATTCGTGTAATTGATGGAAACGATTACCCTATGCGGCTGGTAAATCAAAATTAACCCATTGAAGGGCCCATGAAGCGCGGTGTTCCAATTCAACAGGAAGATGACATGCCTTCCCATAAATCATCCGGAATGGTGTGGAACCAGTCGGAGTCTTGTAGGCTGTACGGAATGCCCACAGAGCGTCATCTAATTTGTCGGACCAATCCCGACGATTTGAACCAACCGTTTTCTCGAGAATACATTTGATTCCCCGATTACTCACTTCTACCTGCCCACTAGTCTGTGGGTGGTAGGCGGTCGCAAGCCGATGGGTGACCCCATAACGCTTCAACGCCTTATCCATCTGCGAGTTGCAAAAGTGAGTACCTCGATCACTGATCAAGGCTTTCGGGACTCCAAAACGAGCAAATAGACTTTTTAGAAAACAGACTATCGCTCGGGCATCATTGATGGGTAGAGCTTTGGCCTCAACCCACTTAGACACATAATCGACGGCCACGAGTATGTATTTGTTTCCACGCGAAGATGGAAACGGTCCCATGAAATCAATACCCCAAATATCAAAAACCTCACAAACTTGAATGGCATTCTGGGGCATTTCGTTTCGCGAAGAAATGTTGCCGACACGCTGGCAACGATCATAACTCTTAACGAACAGATGAGCATCCTTAAAGATAGACGGCCAGTAAAAACTAGAATCAAAGACTTTCTTTGCCGTAGAACTCACACCGTGGTGACCTCCAGTCGGTCCCACATGACAATGGCTCAAAATTTGCCATCCTTCCTTGACATCTACACACCTTCTAATAAGCTGATCGGCACCAATGCGGAAAAGATATGGATTGTCCCAAAGGTAAAATTTGATGTCAGCAAAGAATTTCTTCTTTTGCTGGTAAGGCATCTTTGGGAGGTATCCGTCAGCGAGATAGTTCGCGAAATCAGCAAACCATGGAAAACCTTCCTCTTGTGTAGTAACAAACATCAGACTCTCCGTCGGAAAACGATCGTCGATCCTAACTCCCGAATCTCTTAAATCAACTCCCTCTAGACGTGAAAGATGATCAGCCGCCACATTCTCGGCCCCCTTTTTATCACGGATCTCTATATCGAACTCTTGAAGCAACAGGATCCATCGGATAAGACGAGGCTTAGCATCCTGCTTGCTGAAAAGATACCTAATAGCGGCATGATCCGTATAAACAATCGTTTTGGACAAAACTAGATAGGACCTAAATTTGTCGAAAGCGAACACCACAGCTAAAAGCTCTTTTTCGGTGGTGGTATAGCTTTCCTGTGCGCCATTTAAGGTCCGGCTGGCGTAGTAGATCGGATGGAAGTGTTTATCCTTCCGTTGTCCAAGAACTGCTCCGACTGCGAAGTCGCTCGCGTCACACATCAACTCGAATGGTAACGGCCAGTCGGGAGCAACCATGATTGGGGCGTTAACGAGTTTGACTTTTAGAAGATCAAACTCCTCGATAAACTGCTTAGAAAAAACAAATGGAGCATCCTTCTCCAAAAGTTTGGTCATGGGTCTCACGATTTTAGAAAAATCTTTGATGAACCGGCGGTAGAACCCGGCATGACCTAGAACGCTACGAATTGATCTCACAGAAGTAGGCGGGGGGAGATTAGAAATGGTCTCGACCTTTGCCCGGTCAACCTCTATCCCCGCAATTGAGATCCGATGACCTAGAACAATGCCCTCGCGAACCATGAAATGACACTTCTCTCAGTTAAGGACTAGGTTGGTGTCAACGCAGCGGGACATCATCCTCTCGAGATTTGATAAACAATGATCGAAGGAACTCCCAAATACGGAAAAATCGTCCATGAACACCTCCATGGAGTCCTCGATCATATCATGGAAAATGGCCACCATAAACCTCTGGAATTTGGCCGGAGCGTTACAAAGTCCGAACGGTATACGTCTGTAAGCAAACGTTCCGTAAGGACAGGCCAAAATTGGTTTTCTCCTGGTCGTCGGGAGCTATCGGAACCTGGAAGTACCCGGAGAAACCATCTAGGAAGCAGTAGTACTGCTGACCTGCTAAATGCTCTAACATCTGATCAATGAATGGGAGAGGAAAGTGGTCTTTCCTGGTGGTATCATTCAGTCGGCGATAGTCGATGCAGACTCGCCATCCCGTCACAGTCCTCGTGGGAATAAGCTCGTTCCTCTCGTTGGTGACGACAGTCATGCCACCCTTTTTAGGAACCACTTAGACTGGGCTCACCCAAGCACTATCAGAAATGGGGAAAATGATCCCCGCATCAAGGAGTTTAATGATCTCCTTCTTTACGACCTCTTGCATTTTCGGATTAAGCCGCCGTTGCGGCTGGACAACAGTTTTGAAATTTTCCTCCATGAGGATTTTATGAGTGCAAAACGAAGGGTTGATACCCTTGATGTCGATAATCTTCCATGCAGTAGCCTCCTTGTGCTCTCGTAGCACCCTCAACAACTTCTCCTTCTCGACCTCGGTCAAAGCAGATGCAATGATAACCGGAAGCTTCCTCTCTTCATCTAAAAATGCATACTCAAGGTGGGTAGGTAAATCCTTAAGCTCTAAGGAAGAAGGAGGACTCTCGACCGAAGGTCGGTCCATCGGATCGTCTCGTACGATCTCAGCAGACACGCCAAATTCAGGGGTATGCGACTCGGTGTCGTCATTTAAGGACTGATTGGTTACGTCAACCATTTCAATCTCCGGAATCTCCCTATCGAGAATCTGGGTGTCAGAGGCAGATCCTCCACAAATTTCGTTGAGAAACTCCCTGACATGCTCCATGATGGTATCAATGAAGTATAAGGAGTCATCAGCAGACTTGGGGTGTTTTAGTGGCTGTCGAACGTCAAAGGTGACGTTCTCATCCCCAAATCTTAAGATTAATTTACCCTCGCAGACATCGATCAATGCCTGTGCAGTGGCAAGGAATGGTCGGCCCCAGATGAGTGGGACACTATCGTCATCGTTCATGTCCAGGATGACAAAGTCCACCGGGAAGGTGAACTTGTCGACACGAACAAGCATGTTCTCGACCACCCCTCAGGGGTATTTCACAGAACGATCAGCAAGCTGGATACTCATACGGGTAGGCCTCGGTTCGCCTAGACCCAACTTGCGATACAAGGAATACGGCATGAGATTAATACTGGCACCAAGATCTGCCAGCGCATGGACGACCGTATTATCACTCAAGATGCAGGGAATTGTGAAACTCCCAGGATCGGACATCTTTTCTGGTAACTTTCTCTGCAAGACTGCAGAGCAACCAGCACTCAGAGGAATGGAAGAGACTTCTTTTTTCGAAAGAATATCCTTAAGAAACTTTGCGTATTTGGGCATTTGCGTAAGTGCCTCAAGGAAAGGAATATTAAGATGAAGTTGCTTCAGAAGATCAAGAAATTTGGAGTTCTGCTCCTCGTCTTTATCCCTACGGACTCTCCCAGGATATGGGAGTCTAGGTTTGTAGACTCTCGATGGTGTGCTGGGTAATGGTTGGTTCTAGGCCTGTGCTGAACTTCCGGGGCTGTGCCTCTGATGCACCTTGGCCGGTAGAGACTCCAAATGAATATCCTCGTCTACCTGCTCCTCTACATCTACCGCAGGCTCGTTAACGACTCTTTTCGTCGCCTCTTGAATCACGGGCTCGCTACGTGCCCCTGCTCCACTCCTTGTCGTCACATCCTTCGCGAACGCCTTCGGATTTTGTTCAGTGTTACTTGGAAGTGTACCTGACGACCTCTCATTTAGACGACTTGCTATCTCTCCTATCTGATGCTCAAGATTTTGAATTGACGCTCCTTGATTTATCATGAATGACTCGTGCTCCCGGAATTTCTCTTGAGTTTCTTTGTGACGGGAGTCCTCTCGAGTCATGAGTTGCGACATCATCTGTGTCTGCTGTGCCATCATCTCCTCTAACGTGGGCTTCTTCTCCCACTACTCGTTCCCTCACCGGAATCCTGGAATAGGCTCTAACGTTGCTGGAAGCCGGACTGATTTCCGTTCCTCCAGTTGGAATTTTTGTTACCTCTCCACCCCGAATTATAAGAATTGAAAGAATGTTGATTTCGGTTTGGATTATTAACGAAGTCGACTGCCTCCTCCTGGAAACCTACGGGGCACTGAACAGTATCATGTCCCCCTCTACAGATCTCGCATAACTTACTTTTCACCTACAAGTCCTTCATGATCTTTGCTAATGCTTCAACTTGTGCCGCAAGTGCGGTGCTCGTGTCGACCGAATGCATGCCGCGTGATAGGGAATCGATGGTTTTGGTACTCTTAACTGGTGGTCGCTGGTATCCACTCATGGCTAAACCGTTAAACAAGGTAATGCACTCATCCGTATCCTTCGTTGTCAGTAGGTTACCTCCTGCAGCTGTGTCGAGCATACTCTGAGTTGCGTACGTCACTCCGTTGTAGAACTTCTCAACAACCGCCCAGTCTTGTAGGCCGTGGTTTGGACATAACGCAAGTAGATTTTTGAACCTTTCCCACGCCTCGTAGAAGCTCTAGGTGTCCTCCATCTGGAAAGAATGAATTTGGTTACGCAAACGAGCGGCCTTAGCCGGAGGATCGTATTTTTCAAGAAATTGGGTCTGCATGGCAGCCCAAGTAGCAATGGATCCCTGTGGGAGGGACTCAAGCCACAGACTCGCATGATCAACGCGTGAGAACGGAAAGATTTGGAGTTTGATGGCATCATCGGATACGCCGGCAAGATGAAACGTGTCGCGAATTCGTGTGATGCGAGTGATATGAGCATGTGGGTTCTCATGGAGTAACCCGTGAAATTGAGCAGAATGAGCAATCGTGATCAGAACATTAGATGGAATCTGCCAAGTCGTTTGAACTCCTATAGCTGGTGGAGCAATGCTGGATCTCGCGCTAGCATCGACCGGACGGGCCCGGTCTGCAACTGTCCTCCTCGGTGGTGGATTCGGGTCGCCCATAATCCTATCCCTAATAACGGGTTCAGAAAAAGTAGGAGAAGAGAACGTATTACCGACGGATGTAGATTAACTGGAAGACGGTTTTGTACGACGTCTCTCAAAAAGCTCTCTCTCTGGTTCGGGAAATCCTTCAATTTCTGGTGGTCCTAGAGATCGAGTATGTCGTATACAACTATTAAAACAAATAAAAGAAACTATAATTAGCTAAACTATTTTAAACTAACAAACAAAACAAATAAGAAAGACAAGTAGTAAACAAGGAAAGTCCTAACTCGAGTCGTTCTAAATACGCCTCAAACCGTGTACCCGGCAACGGCGCCAAAAACTTGCTGTGCGAAAATATATATATATATATATATAAATAAAACACAAGTCGCAACTAGGCTTTAAAAACCAAACAATCTATCCTAGTTCACACAAACGGCAAGTGTACCGGTCGCGTATAGCACAGATGAGGAAAGTCCGGATATCGAACTCGAAGACACGTGAAAACGTTTATAATCACTAAACTCTAACCAAGACTCACCAAAATATTTAATTGATATTTTTTAGATTTAATTTAACTACTTAACTTAACAAAATGAAAACTTTTGACCAAACTTCGGAAACTTTGACTGCAGTGATAAAAACGTCTACCTAGGTAAGAATCATATTGAAGGAGATGACAAGACAATGGATTGAAAGCTCTCACCACACCGGTTCTAAAGGATGACACAACTAAGGTTCGCTCAAGAAGGTCAGATCACCTCTCAGTCTCACTAACAAACTCTAACTTATCTTAGTTGATTTTAAGAACAAATCGGGAAAACAAATTATTAACGTGTTCTAATGCCGACTCACCTCTCGGCCTCACCGACACACTAGCCTAATGGAAATGAATACTACGCACCCAAGGATAGAGGAACAATTCAACTTAACTTAAACTAGACCAACTAATCGCTCAAACACCCAAACCCGACAAGAACAAAACCCGCTCTCGCGCGATCTTAATTCTAACAAGTAAAAGTAATGAGACGAGTTTACTTCTTATCACCTCTCGGTCTCTAAGAAGGTGTTTCACAACTGATTTTATCTAATTAATTTACCCACTTATCCCTACGGTTGTACTTCCCGCAAATAAACCCTAAACACAAAGTAAAGAGCCTTAAACATGCAACAACTAATCAAAACCGATTCAATTAATTAAAGCACGAGGTTATTAGGTATAATCAAACAAAACACAGCCACTAAACACAATCTAATTTACTGTTAAATCAAACTTTACATTAACAATTTAAGCCATGATCATTAACAATCCATATTACTAGTCAAAACCTAACAATATTCATCAAACCTAGGTAGAACAAACAAGATTAGCTACTCATTAAGTTTGGACAGCCATTAAAATTCAAGTAAATCATCATAAACATCAACATAAACATAATCAAACTCATTCAAAATCCAAGAATAACTAAATCAAAGTCAAACAATCAATTACTTGCAAAACAATCCAAAGAAAAAGATCAATTCAACTAGTTAGGGTTCTTGAACAAGAGATAAAGTTTATGAATGAATACTTATGATTTATGGCTGAGATTATGAGTTTAGATGATGCCTAGCAGCTGCACAAGACTCTCCTTGGTGTTCTTCTTCCTCTCCAGCCGTCACAACCACCAAACCTTAGCCGCCACAAGCTTTTCTTCTTTCTTCTCCCTTGCTGCCGATCGCAAATATGGGCAGAATTGGGGCTGCTGAATTTCGGGATTTAGGGCTGGTATATGGTAGAAAATTAAGTTAATTAACTTAATATAATATCATGTAAGGCTTCTAACTTGTGGGCTTGGGTCGGGCCTTGAGTTGTAGTATTAAAACTTGACCAAAAAGGCCCCTAGAGTCTTCCAACTTAACTCTTTTTTCACCATCTTTCATAAACCTACAATTAACATTTAAACTTTGTAAATTATTGCACTTAACCCCCAATACTTTCATAAAATAAACAATTAAGCATAAAAACCATGATAAAATCATAAGGAAAGTAAGTGTGTTTTACAACACATCAAATAAGAACTCGGCAAAGCATTCTTGGCAGTGTCAATAACTGAGAAGGTTCCTTATTTTGTTTGTTCATCTTAGCAATAAGATGATTAAACCTTGTCAGCATCTCTTCGACCGTTTCACCCTTCAATAAATTAAAGTTCCTGAATTGAAATAATAACATGACCTTCTTGCTCTTTTGTGTATTGCCCATGCTTCTCATTCTGATATGTTGAAACAACAAAGCACAGATCTTAATACTTCCCACCTTGTGAAAAATATTATTTGGTAATGCCATTGTCCAAGTGGAATAAGCTTTTGTTACAATTTGCAAAGCCTTTTTCCATGCTTGTGTATAAATAGAATATGCCTTTTCTTCAAAACCTGTAGTTGCATCACCAAGTAATGAAGCAGTATAGACATCAGTGGTAAAAAAATTCACCTCCTTCTATTTCATCGGCATTTACCATACTTATAACCACCCCTATTTCACCTAAAAACAACACTATATTCGCCTTGATAGAGTTCACGGGCTGCACATTGTGGAATCGTGATACATCACTATCTTCTTATATGAGTCCCCCTCAGCTGTAACATTCCCAGATGATGAGGCACCACCACTTGGTTGCTGATCAGAACCACCAGCCTCTGGATCTATGTCATCATCATTACTCTTCAACTTCTTGAGCATATCATTTTTGCATGTCAACTAAAGGATAATCTCGTCTTGCTTGTTCAGTCTCTCTCCTTGAGCAATAACCAGGGCCTTTAACTCCCGGTTCTCATTCTAAACATATTTCAAATGTCTCGTCATTTACTTGTGATCCGCCCTCATCTGCTCTTGAAACTGCATGTCAGCAACCATCTGAGTTTCCTAAAGATGTATCAAGTTCATCATCTGGAACATCTATTGTTGTACCGACATCTTATAAAAAAATGGATGAATGAGACGCATAGGACCAGCAGATCAGTTGAATGACATAAAAGTTTGGCCTCTACATCAGATGTCCAGAAATTGTAGGACTTGGTGTAGCCAAGTGTTGTTGCCGAAACGACATAGGAGATAACGTTGAATGAGGAAATGATATGAAACGTGGATCTGTCGACGTCGTTGTCATAAGAATAACCACTGGCGCTGGCGAAGTAGATGCATTACGTAGAAAAAGAGTAGACACCACAATCCTCGGAACATGTGGTTGTGGCTCTTTTATCTCAATACCAGAACCTTTATGGGTTTCTCTTCTTCTCACGCTTATCTACTGAAACAGCCTTACCCATCGCCTTATGCTTACGTGCTACCATCGCAGCACTACCACCATCATCACCTCCTGGACCACCATCACCACCTTCATCATTCCCACCTTCACATTCTGAATCCTAATAATTGTGGATCCAACGATCATCAGATGGAGCTACCTAATATTTAAGAGCCAAATGCATAATCAACCGCTTGAACCGTGGCTTTGTATGATCAGTTTGACCACAATAAACCATGATTCTCCTCATCGAGTCTACATTCATATGCTCTAAAATTATAAGATCAGCTCGAACCACCGGGCCTTTGACTAAATCACGCTGTATGTGGTTGAGGATCATCTAGAGGAATCTTGGATACATTAGGAACTTGTTCTTGCATGTTGTGCAGTTCTCCTTCAAATGGTAGAACGCCATTTCCAATTACTTGAATGGCTTGTTTAATATAAGTGAAAAAAAGCCGATTGTATCATCCCCCTGCACTCATCGTATCCTCCCTTGCGTCCGCTGAGTTAGTGAATAACTACGTGTAATTAGTATTTATACTGCCCAAACAAATTCGGCTTGTTACACAAAACATATTCAAGTCTCCCTTATACTTCAACCTCCTAAAATAATCCACTGATCAACTCACATTAAAACTTACACCGATCATCCATCGTCTCATCAAACCTCAATATCGAACGAATCACATCGACATCAACAATAATCTCCTTGTCTTGTACCTCAACAATATTTAAATTAAATAAATAGATATTCTCATTTTAATTATTGCATGATAGCACCTTGAGAGCTATGAGCAATCGGTTCTCGCCCTGGTATTTCTGGCTTAGGTTAGGGAGTGAAAGATTGGTATCAGAGCCGCCTCATATTGTACCGGAATGGTATTTCCTACCGATCCATGCCATTCTTCGTAGTATACCTGACAAAGCGGGAGGTGTAGCCGCAATAGCACCAGTTTTTTTATGTCTGTTGGCTTTACCTTTTTTTAAAAGTATGTATGTACGTAGTTCAAGTTTTCGCCCGATTCACCAAGGAATATTTTGGTTGCTTTTGGCGGATCGTTTACTACTAGGTTGGATCGGATGTCAACCTGTGGAGGCACCATTTGTGACTATTGGAGAAATTGGGTGGGCACCTTCGAATGGTGTTGGTCCTACGGACTGTGAACGGATTCGCCACTGGCCTCTGGGCACGTCGGAACCGCATGAGTTCACCGGGGTGGAGCACGGTCCGCCAAAATCGGCATAGGTTAGGTGCTATTGATGGAACATGGTAAGCCTATCTTTCTCCATATGGAAGTGTTGCGGGCACATAGAGATGTGGGTAGAGGAAGCCTCAAAAAGCGAAGGCCGAGCTGTAGGTCACATGACCTGCACCGAGTTGGTGGCTGACTGGGCTTTTTATTTGATCAAAGCAGAGAAGTGGTGGCTTAGAAACATGTTTCTAAGCCTTCTACATGCTTACTTGCTTGCCTTATGTGTTATATTTAATTGTTTACTGCTTTCTTAGTTAATAATTTATTATTGATTATTATATTAATATCATGCACACACACAACTTCGAGGCTATGCCTCAACCTCAAAAATAATTTTTTATTTAATTAAAAAAAAAATCAATTAGATTGCCTTTATTTTTGGGAAATTCCTTAGTGTTGTTTTCACTCTCTGACCTTAGGCTAGGTTGTGTGACAAAGTCCGGTAGTAACTGGACGGGGGAGAGAATTGTGAGTCGGGCCTTAGAAAACCGGTTCCGAGAACCCAAGGTAAGACGCTATTCCTTACCTGGAGGATAACCTGACCACAGTACTCGAGCTTATAGGCCAAAGTAGGACACAAATTTCACATGATCGACACCCTAGGCTGTCAAGTGTGACCGCATTAGCGTTGCAATCATTTGTTTAAACACAATTCACGGTGGTTCGTGGCTAAATTCGGTAACTTTTCCGATTATTGTGTTATATTGTTTTTAAATGATTAGTTGGATACCACGACTATCCATTTCCGAACTTGATTTTGTGTTTTGTTGGAGTTCATCATACGTGGTGGTTCACGGGATGCTCTAACTACCCACATTTTATTTCGTTAGTTCGTTATTTAGTTGGTACAGTTAAAATGCCAAGGAACGCTCATGGGTTGTCCAACTCTATTTTATTGATAATTCTTTAACTGGTTGGTACAGTTAAAATGCCATGTAATGTTCATGGCCCGTCCAACTCACTTATTTTAATCATTGTTTAGTTGGTACAGTTAAAATGTCATGTAACGCTCATGGACCATCCAACTCCATTACTTTTGTTTGTTAGTTTTGTTGGGCCATTCAAATTACCATGGAAAGCACATGAGAGGCCAACACCCACAAATATATTTAGTTAGTTTATTGTCAAGTTAACTTAATCAACAAAATTTTTTACTTTTAAACTAACCTCATCTCTTCATCTAATTACCTCACGTTAACCTCATTAGTGCGTCATCTCATGAATATTTACACAAGTACCCCTCATCTTACAATTATTTATTGTCGTTTCTTGTAGAATGTCTTCTCTAAGAAACCACCGTCGTCAACAACGTTCATCTGGTTCTCACGATCACTGCTTGGCTGCTAGAATCACCAAAGAGTTTGTTGCTGAATTGCCCACGATCATAACCCAAATCCAGAACATGAACTCTAATGGATCTGCTACTTCGGCACCGCTGAACAATTATGACTTCCGTAACCTTTTGAGTACCAAACCGACTACCTTCCGTGGTGAGGAAAATGCCACCAAACTGCTTCAATGGTTCGAAAAGATGAAGAATGTGTTCATCCATTGTGAATGTCCGGACGCCAAACAGACTAAGTTCACCTCGAGCGTTTTTGAGGACCGAGCTATCAGATGGTGGAATGCTTTGAAGGCCGACCAAGGTGTCGAGTTGGCTGTAGCCATGCCTTGGAAGGACCTCAAAGAGGTAATGAAGAAGGAATTTTTCCCTGATCATGAACTTTAATGGCTTGAGGCTGGCTTTTGGGAGCTCAAGCAAATTGGGGGTGATAATTCCACCAACTCTAACCGCTTCCGTGAACTTAACCGTATCGTACCCCACATTGTTGCCCCTGAGAACCGCGACATCCAGAAATACATTCGCGGTTTACCAACCATTTTCCGTGATGCCGTGGTTAGTCGTGACCCCTTAACCATCAGTGAGGTTATGGATCTAGTTGCTTCCCTAGCTGATAGTCATGTTAGGGATGGAACCTTGTCTCGCAAGGTTTCCAAGCCTACTACCGACTAGACCAAAACCGACTCATCCACCGATGCCAAAGCTGAACCCAAATCTGCCTACAACAACAATAACCACTAAAACAAGAACCACCACAACAACAAAAACAAACGTAAGGCCAACCACCAGAACTATTCTATCAACCAACCCAATAATCAACTTCCACCTAACCTTAATGCCCCAAACCAAAAAGCCTACACCTCATTACCCTGCTCAATCCCCTAGCCCCTTTGTGCTAAGTGTAATCGTCATTACCCTGCTCAATCCCCTAGCCGAATGTGCACCCAATTCAACTGTTACGGTCATCTTGCTAACGTTTATCATGCACCGCCTGATTCATAGGCCGTTTAATCACGGTCTGCACCACCTACTTCTAGACCTGCTACTAACCCTACTCATACCAGTGTTCCTAATACCCGTGCTTGCTACCATTGTGGAGACCCTAACCATCTCTGTAACAACTGCCCATTGATTGCCCATGCTCATCAAACCCATGTCATGCCTGTACCCCACTATGTTACCCATCCACCACAAGCCCAAGCGTACCCCACACCCTACTATACTACTCAAGCCTACCAAGTGAAAACCTACCAACCCCAAGCTCCTCCAGTTTATGCACCTCAAATCTATGCTCCCCAAGTGCCTCATCTTATGGCTCCTCCATCTGCATCAACTCAAGCCCCTGCTATTCAAGCTCCCCCATTGAACCAAGTTGCTCAAACCCCTCAAGGACCTAATGGTCGTGCCTTTATGATGAGTGTGAATCAAGCTCAAAGCTCTAGCGATGTGGTGAATAATACGTTTCCCATCGATAATAATTATGCTTCGGTATTATTTGATACGGGTGCCGATAAGAGTTTTATTCCTTTGGATTTTGCGTATATTATTGATAAGCCTCGGAATAAGGTATCTAAGCCTTTTACCACAAAAGTAGCTGATCGAAATTCTATTATTATTGATTCGGTAATTCGGGATTGCGTCATAACTCTTAATAAAGTCAAGTTCCGTATTAACCTCATTCCTATGAAAATGGGTAGTTTCAATGTTATTGTAGGGATGGATTGGTTAACTATTAATCGTGCTGAAGTTTTTTACTTCGAGAAATTCCTCTGTATACCTCTCAAGAATGGTCACGTTCTTAACGTTTTTGGTGATACGCCAACATCTAAGCTTAATCTTATGTCGTGCTTTCAAGATAAACATCATTCGCATAAAAAGTATGTTGCATTCGTAGCTCTCGCGGTGGAGAAAGAAAGTAAAGAGAAGAAGATATCCGATATTCCGGTTGTCGTGATTTTCCCGATGATGTCTCCGGTCTTCCCCCGGTTCGCCAAGTTTAATTATGTATTGACCTTATACCCAGAGCTAACCCCATAGCTAAAGCCCTTACCATTTTGCACCCTCCAAAATGCAAGAACTTTCGAGTCAACTTCAAGAACTCTCGGACAAGGGTTTTTATTCGGCCAAGTTCTTCTCCTTGGGAAAAACCTGTTTTTTTTTGTCAAGAAGAAAGATGGTTCTTTTCGAATGTACATCGATTACCGTGAACTCAACAAGCTTACCTTCACTAACCGTTATCCACTTCCTCATATCAATGATCTTTTTGATCAACTTCAAGGAGCCGCATGCTTCTCGAATATCAATCTCCGTTTGGGGTATCATCACCTTCGCATTAATGTAAATGACATCCCCAATACTGCTTTCTGTACTCGTTAATTTCATTACAAATTTCGTTTTATGCCTTTTAAGGTTAACCAATGCACCACCCTCGGGTTTCATGGATCTTATGTATCGTGTGTGTAAACCTTACTTGGATAAATTAGTTATTTTTTTCATCGATGACATCTTGATCTATTCGAAATACGAGAACAACCACAAAGAGTACCATTCTTGATCTTCTTTGAAAGGAACAATTGTATGCCAAGTTTTATAAGTGAGAATTTTGGCTTAAAGAAGTTCAGTTTTTGTGCCACATTGTCAACGACAAGGGTATTCATGTTTATTCAAAACTTTTCTAAGATTGCGTTGCCCCTCATCGCTTTAACACACAAGGGTAAACCTTATGTGTGGGGTCAAAGAAATGCGAAGCCTTTTAAACTCCTAAGGACATGGTTTGCAATGCTCCTATCCTTGCTCTTCCCGAAGGTAATGAATATTTTATCGTTAACTGTGACGCTTTTGACCAAGGTCTCAGTTGTGTTCTCATGCAAAGAGACAAGGTTATCGCTTACCCTTCAAGACAACTCAAGGTTTATGAGAAAACCTATACGACGCATGATCTTTGTGCTGTTGTATTCACCTTGAAATTTAGAGACATTACCTATATGGTAAGAAGTGTGTGGTTTTACCGATCATAAGAGTCTCCAACACATCTTCGATAAATAAGAACTCAACATGAGACAACATCGATTGGCCGAGTTGCTTAGCGACTACGAATGAGAGACTTGATATCATCCCGGAAAAGCGAATGCCGTGGCCGACGCTCTCAGTCGTAAGAAGGAAGTTAAATCTATACTTCTAACTTGTGTTCTAGTCCAAAATGATCTCGAAAAGCGTGTTCTCGATGCCCAACATGAATCCGTCATCGAAGGCAATATGAATGACAAGATGTCGTGTGGTGCTGAAATCCAACTTGAAACCAAACCCAATGGTCTTCTTTACTTTCTTAACCATTTGTGGATTCCCGATCGTGATGATCTTCGCACATTTATTATGGATGAAGGTCATAAGTCATGGTATTTCATACATCCTGGAGCGGATAAGATGTATGTTGATCTTCGTTCCATCTATAGGTGGCACAAGAATGAAAAAAAGACGTTGGTCTCTGTTAGAGCGTTAATGTCTAATGCTAGGTCTAGTAGGCTAATAATTTCATTTGTATGATTGTTAGGGGCTGAATTGTCATTATTTGAAAGATCTAAAGTGGATCGTATAAGATAGGGCGTATAAGCTTATATCTCTGTATAGGCTTATACGGTGTCTAGTCTTGTTATATTAAGGTTGTTCATGTTTGATCTTGTAACAGTTGACATTCTAATAAGTTCTCTACTCTCATTGTTATATTAATATATTGAAGTTTATGAGTGATTGTGCTGTAACTCCTTTATGATATATTTCCGCTATATCGTATAGTATAGTAAATACATGTTTTTCGATACATATCATATCGTTTATACACGCACATGATGTTTTGAATGATGAGGATCATGATCTTACATGTTGTATCACAGCTTAAGGCTCATATTTACTACTGATTACAACACATTCAAGGATAACTGATGAAGATATGAAGATTCAAATGTCAATCTTTTAACCTGTTTACATTTTCTTTAATTACTCTCTGGATTATGGATGATTTTTCAATTCAATTGGTAATTGTGATCTTGGATACATATTCGTTGTTTCTGCAAGAGTGAATTAGATTATTTGAAGCTAAAACTCAAGATTCAGATTCAAAATGTTCAACAGTCCTTACTGGCATATAAGTTTGCTGACGTTCGTATAAGTTGTTTTTGTTTGTGTAAGGTGTTTGGGCGTATAAGAGGATATACGGCTCATAAGTCTTGGACGCATAAGGTGTTATACAATATTTTAATCCGCATAAGTTGTTATACGTGTTTTTTTAAGTATAAGGGTTACACGCTGTCTTGAGGTTATACGGGTATAAAGGGTTATCCGTGTAAGCAAAGTTAAATGTTGGTTTTGAAGGTTATACGTCTTGAAGGTTATACGTTTAAAAGGATATACGTTGTTTTGAGGTTATTAGTTTTCGTTCAAAGATGGAAGATTTAAATGCGTTTGTTACACATGCTTCACCGATCATTCAGAACATTAATTTGGAAAATGAAATGGGGACATCAACCAAGCCCTCGAAGCTACTTAAGATGGGAGATTATCCTAATTGGGCATATAAGTTTGAAATGTATGTACAAGCTGTGAACTATGACACATGGGAAGCTGTTGAAACTGAATACATCATTCCGATAAATGAAAATGGCACAAGTTATAGATTATCTCAAATACTTGAGGCTGAAAAGGCTAGAGTCATTCGTGAGAAAAAGATGATGAATTTGTTTCAACAATCAATCAAATCTGAGATCTTTCAATTACTGCAACACAATGAATCTTGTCATTCAATATGGGATGCTCTTCTGAATAAAGATAGAGGTAATGCCGACATGAGAAAGTAAAAGATGAGTTTGCTTAAGAAAGAGTTTGATATTTTCACCCTGGTCCAAGGTGAAACGATTGAGAGATAAAAAGATTGGGAATTGATAAAGAAGAGTATGAATATATTGACAAGCTGGTTGATGCTTTGTCTGATGATTGGAATACCTTTATAATGATTCAACAATCAAATCCAATCAATTATGCATGATTGACTTTAGCTCGTTTCATTGAGAAGTAAGAATCACATGAACTTGAGCTAAAAAAAACAGAAAATGAAGAATTCATCAGTTATTTAAGACGTTGGTTTATATTTTAATTCTTCACAATCTATGATTGCCCCAAGCCAGAAGATCCAAACTACTTATGTTACTGATAGTAGTTTTGGGGGGAATTCTCAATCGAGTCAACCTTAGAATATACCTCACTTTACAAGCTCTTATGTTGGAACTAATTCGACAACATCTGTTGTTCCTGATCAAACACCAAAGACCACGAGTCCTCCATCTGATTATGTTTAATGCAATATTGCTGTGAATATCAAAAATAGTAATGGACTGGCTGTGGAGAATGTTCAAGAACACATGGCTTTCTTAGGATCTGTCTTGGAGTCATATGAGTGTTTGATCGCTGGGCGTATTGGTAATTATAATATGACAAAAGAATATTATGATCATATTGACCCCGAGAAAATGGAAATGCTTGGCATTCGTTGGGGTATGGCAAGTATGGTGAGGAGAGCTCAAAGATTTACGAAAATCACTTGGAAGAATTGTCTTGATGGAACCACTGCTAAACTCAGTTTTGATAAGTCAAAGGTCAGATGCTTTCGATGCAAAGAAAAGGGAATTTCAAGAGAGAGTGTACTAATCTTGAAGTTGGAGATTCTAGTCCTAATCTGTTTGGCCGAGACTACAACCGACAATCAATATATCATCAAAGTTCACTTACACAAGCTGAGACATCAAAGAAAAATGAAGCTTCGTCCTCAAAGGCATGCCATGCTGAACTAGATGAACGGTTTAACTGGAATTTTTAGTCTATAAAGCTAACGTGGCAGAAGTATTTGGTGAATGTTCACAAGAACAATAGGACAAGAATGATGCAGAAAATGATGATGTCACTGAAGGAATGAGTGATTATGAAGAAGTTATTTCAACTGATACTAAGGATTCTCCTAAAAGTTTTGAATCGATTCCTAATGCATTCTTTAAGTCATTTGTACCACCTGATGTGTTTGAAAGTTTTGCAGGTTGGTTCAATGGCGAAGAAGTTCCACATGGAAAAATTGACTTTGGAATTGATGATGAACTAGGTGAGGAGACTAGTGAGACTGTTGGAATTCAAGATACATAAAAGAGTGAAGCTAGTGTAGATTCGGATTAAGAAGTAATTCATGATGAGGGAAATGCACCTATTCTGCAAGCAAACATGGCTGGTCAAGTAAATGTTTCTTCTGAAGAAGTTAAACACATTTGTGAATCACATGAAGAAAAGGAATTTGTTATTAATTCTTTGATAACAGATTTTAATTTGCTAAAAAGTTATTATAACAAAATGACAGGATGCTATATTTAGAAAGATTACCATTTGTTAAAGGCGGTTAATAACAAACAGGGTAGTTGCAATTAATAATCAAAGGTAACTAACACACTCGGGATTCACTCAAAATATTTCCATTCATATAACATTCATCATACAAAGGTAATCGATTTAGGGTTTCTTGAGGAAAAGTTTAACCGTACTATTCTAAGACAGCCGTCACACTCAATAATATTCTTTCTGAATTAATGAGTCTATCTGCCTTAGGAGGTGTGCCCTAATTTATTCCTTTTGTAGGCCTGACACCTCCTTTACAGCTGTCATTAATATCAAAAATAGTAATGGACTGGCTGTGGAGAATGTTCAAGAACACATGGCTTTCTTAGGATCTGTCTTGGAGTCATATGAGTGTTTGATCGCTGGGCGTATTGGTAATTATAATATGACAAAAGAATATTATGATCATATTGACCCCGAGAAAATGGAAATGCTTGGCATTCGTTGGGGTATGGCAAGTATGGTGAGGAGAGCTCAAAGATTTACGAAAATCACTTGGAAGAATTGTCTTGATAGAACCACTGCTAAACTCAGTTTTGATAAGTCAAAGGTCAGATGCTTTCGATGCAAAGAAAAGGGAATTTCAAGAGAGAGTGTACTAATCTTGAAGTTGGAGATTCTAGTCCTAATCTGTTTGGCCGAGACTACAACCGACAATCAATATATCATCAAAGTTCACTTACACAAGCTGAGACATCAAAGAAAAATGAAGCTTCGTCCTCAAAGGCATGCCATGCTGAACTAGATGAACGGTTTAACTGGAATTTTTAGTCTATAAAGCTAACGTGGCAGAAGTATTTGGTGAATGTTCACAAGAACAATAGGACAAGAATGATGCAGAAAATGATGATGTCACTGAAGGAATGAGTGATTATGAAGAAGTTATTTCAACTGATACTAAGGATTCTCCTAAAAGTTTTGAATCGATTCCTAATGCATTCTTTAAGTCATTTGTACCACCTGATGTGTTTGAAAGTTTTGCAGGTTGGTTCAATGGCGAAGAAGTTCCACATGGAAAAATTGACTTTGGAATTGATGATGAACTAGGTGAGGAGACTAGTGAGACTGTTGGAATTCAAGATACATAAAAGAGTGAAGCTAGTGTAGATTCGGATTAAGAAGTAATTCATGATGAGGGAAATGCACCTATTCTGCAAGCAAACATGGCTGGTCAAGTAAATGATTCTTCTGAAGAAGTTAAACACATTGTGAATCACATGAAGAAAAGGAATTTGTTATTAATTCTTTGATAACAGATTTTAATTTGCTAAAAAGTTATTATAACAAAATGACAGGATGCTATATTTAGAAAGATTACCATTTGTTAAAGGCGGTTAATAACAAACAGGGTAGTTGCAATTAATAATCAAAGGTAACTAACACACTCAGGATTCACTCAAAATATTTCCATTCATATAACATTCATCATACAAAGGTAATCGACTTAGGGTTTCTTGAGGAAAAGTTTAACCGTACTATTCTAAGACAGCCGTCACACTCAATAATATTCTTTCTGAATTAATGAGTCTATCTGCCTTAGGAGGTGTGCCCTAATTTATTCCTTTTGTAGGCCTGACACCTCCTTTACAGCTGTCATTTCTTCTAGAAACCCCAAACGTAAATACATATTCAAATTACATAATCAGAAATATTCTAAGTGTAAAATTAGTCTTCCGGGTAAGTATTGCAACAATATTCATTTTCCGAGTAGGCTGTGTACTCTGCCATCCTTCAGGACTAGGAAACATAGAAGTGTGCTCAGGATCAGTTTCCGGGTAGACTTTACTTGAAGAGTATTTTACCAAGTAAAACACTCACCGGGTAGACTTCAATCTTCTTGACTTTGCCAGACTTTGCCCGTCAAACCCTTACGAGCAACCTTGTTCTTCAATGGTCCATTCAACTTTTTGCTAGAAATTAACTGATCAGGCTTCGTTGGACCACTATTATTAATGAATACCTTGCCCGGTCTTCCAATCACTTGGTTTCATGAGCTTGGTTAGCCAAAAGCTTACTCGGGAGTGAACTTTACTTGGCTATGAAGAACAGACCTGCTTGACAAAGTGAACCTTGCCTGGATCTACATAAACTAGTGAAAATTGCCCGGCAATGCACTAATTTGAAAACCCTGCTCGGATAACCTTGCCCGACATAAACTAGTGAACCTTGCCGGCAATGCACTTCTTGAAGATAACCTTGCCCGATAGACAAAATATCGTACCCGGCTAAGTAGAAAGCTTGCTCAGAGGTCTAAGGTGTGCCCGGATCCATACTTAGCAAATTCTGAGGAGGTTGAGAAGATTACAATCTTCCATATATCTC
>NW_027506703.1:0-36337 GCF_021521415.1 Bidens hawaiensis
CCCCATTTGAAGCACTTTACGGTCGTAAGTGCCGCTCCCCGATCTGTTGGAGCGAAGTGGGAGAAGCTCAAATCACAGGACCCGAACTTGTTCAAGAGACAACCGATAAAATCGCCAAGATCCGTGATCATCTGCTGACTGCCAGAAGCCGACAGAAGAGTTACGCAGATCGTAGGCGAAAGCCTCTGGAATTTCAAGTTAGTGATCTTGTTCTCCTCAAAGTGTCGCCCTGGAAGGGTGCTGTCCGCTTTGGGAAGAAAGGTAAGCTTGCTCCTCGATATGTTGGACCATTTAAGATTCTCGCGCGTGTAGGAAAAGTTGCCTACAGACTTGACCTGCCGCCCGCGCTCAGTAATGTGCATCCAACGTTCCATGTATCCAATCTCAATAAGTGTTTAGCTGACGAGAACCTTCACATTCCACTCGATGAAGTTCAAGTTGATGAATCTACGCATTTCGTTGAGAAGCCTGTTGAGATTATGGATCGCGAGGTTAAGCAAACCAAGCGCAGTCGCATCCCTATCGTGAAAGTTCGCTGGGAGTCCAAGCGCGGAGCCGAGTTTACATGGGAAAGGGAAGATCAAATGAAGATCAAGTACCCGCACCTGTTCTCTGCACAACCTACTTCGAGGTAAATTTCGGGACGAAATTTCTTAAAGTAGGGGAGACTGTGACATCTGCCCCGATCCGACCCGACCCAGGTACCCGTTTCTCTGATCTGATCTCTTTCTTTTATGATTTAATATTTACTTATACTTATATTTTACTTTTAATAATAATAATATATTTTCCTTCCCGCCTCTTTCTCTCTCTTTCTTTCCGCCGTCCCGTCCCTCTTCCTTCTTCTCTCTTTCCGCCTTCTTTTCCCTCTTGTCGCCGTCCCGCCCTTAAGCCTTGTTTCCCTCTTTTTCTCCTTGCTGTCCCTTGTTTCTTCCCGCCTAAGGTTGTCTGCGCAGCTCCACGCGCTAGACTCCTTACAAGGAAGCTTGCGTGAAGACCACCTGTTACTGCGATACGCGAGACGAACTGTCCCCGCAGCGCGCTAAGGATTTTAGTTCTTCCCGCGGCGCGCTATGGATACCGTTCTTCCCGCGACGCGCTATGGATATAGTTCTTCTCGCGACGCGCTTAGAATTGAAGTTCTTTCCGCGGCGCGCTTAGAAATATAGTTCTTTCCGCGGCGCGCAAAGGTTGGTTTTGTCTGCCTTCGCGCTCGCGCACTCTTGACCTTCTCTGTCTGCCTTCGCCCTCGCGCGTGCGCTCGAAGCCTTCTCGCGCTGTCTTGTGTCCTTTCTGTTTTAACTTGCTTGTTTGCTTTTGATATCTTATCTTTTGTGCTGTTGACCTAACCTGTCTTATGTATGAAAAGCCACTTTTGGCGCAGCATGCGCACCAACCCCATTGGTTGACAGAAAAAGTGACTGACATTATCTTTTGAGATCTGCTTTTCCATGCTTGACCAGTACCTTTATCTGACCCGCCCATGCCTGTTTACTGTTCCCTGTCAGCTTTATCTTGCCCCCTGCAGCTGCCATATCTTTTGATATCTTTTGCTTTTGGAATCTTTTACTTTTTGGAGATCTTTTCTCCTTTTCTAGGGATTGTGTTCCCTAGGGTTTCTCTATAAATAATAATAATGTTATTTTCCTAACACTACACACACAAAGCACTTAATCTCTCCTGTCCTCTCTTGCTCCTTGCCGTTGTTCTTCCTCTGCCGTCTCCTCTCTCTTTGCCTCCGTCTTCCTCCCTGTTCTGCCCTGCTTTTACGGTAATATATAATATATATATTATATAATAATTTACTTATTAATTATGCTAACTTATAATCAAGACTTAAAACAAATCATTAAAACAATAATCTTATTTATAGGTTAACTTGTGCTTGTTTAAAGTTGGTTCTTGCTTTATCTTACACCGCATCGTTTATCAAGTGAGTAATCTCGTACCTAATCCCTTTTTATTTTTAATGTTTTGGGATGTTCATGTGTTCGTACAAACTTGAGTCTTAAACTTGATTATGAACTTTAGTCGCGCAGTATCCCATGTGTTGAGGACGTTTACTTGGCTGTTTATTTGTATGTGTGTATCATTAACCGCTTTGTTCGGCCTATTCCGAAGTTTTCATGGATCCATTAGATGAACACGGGAGACCTATCGTTTACGGTTTTCTTTGTTTACACTTGCACAGATGTTTTCTTGTTTTTGTGCTCAATTGGGAGCACGGATTGAACTATGAGCTATGATCTATTTAGGCTTGATCACAATCTGATTACACCCTTGTTAAACACCAGACATACACGTGTTGCGCGCAGATTTATTGTTATCTATTATTATCTATTAAACTTGATTTCTCACCAACACGCAAGTGTTTGACGTTTTATTTTAACACATGTTCAGGTTTGCTGTAGCTGTTTTTGGAGCTTGTGGACACGTAGGACGTTTTTACTTTTGGACCTAGATTAAAATGTATCAAGACAAGTTGTTGCTGTTCGAATATTATGATTTATAATATATTGATTTATGATGATTTATATTATCTTGTGTTTATGTTGCGCGTGCGTGAATGAATATATTTATTAAATATTGACACCCAATAGTGTCACGAGTAATGAAACAATATGTGACGCCCCGATGTATAATCCGCCTTTGGTCGGGGTGTTACAAAAATAACGTCATAAAAGGTATAATAGTAACTTTAAAATTCTGTTGAACAAATGTTAGCGTAAGTGATTCACTTTTACGCGCTACTAAACCACCCGAAACTCAAGTTTATCATTTTGACTTTTAAGGTCACATTGTATGCACACGTTATAACCACAAGTACGCAAATAAAAATTCTCTCTAAACTAAACCTTTAGAAGTGAAGAGTTGGTAAAAAGTTTCAAGGGTTAATTTATATTTAAAGATTTAAAAGGTTGACTAAAATTTAAAATAAAAAATATTTAAGTAATAACTTGTTTAAAAAACCTTAAAAAGGTTAATAGGTCAAGTCTTTTTTTAATAGGTTATGTTAGAGTTAACCCTTATTTTAAACAGGTTGTGTTTGAGTTGACCTGTTTAAGAAAACAGGTCATGCCAGTTGACCAAAAACGTGTATTTTCTCGTGTCATGTTCTTGTTGTTTTGGAATCAAGAAGGACTAGCGTACATTGCAACGGGTTCACCGAAACCCATTGAATTTCAAAATTTTAATAGAGAATATATATATATATATATATATATATATATATATATATATAGGGGTGAGGTAACGTACAATAATCGCTTAACGTACATTACGTACGTGAAATACGTTCCACTAAAACGTTCAAGAAAAATTCACAAAACTTTAAACGTTCAAGGTTAAAAACACTAATGCGTTCAACAAATTCACAACCTTTAAACGTTCAAAGGTTAAACCTTTAAACGTTCAGGTTTAAAGTTTATCAAAATTGATCGATTGAAGCTTCAAATTGATGATTAATTGGATCGATTTCAAGCTTAATTGATCAATTAGGTTCAACAATTTCAATTTCAATTTCAATTGCTCAATTTGACAACTGACCTGTGAGCAACGATTGATGGTTGTGTCGGAAGAAGATGGTGGTCACAACGGTAGACGATGGTCGTGACGGTGGATGGTGGACGGAATTGTTGAACGATGATGGTGAAGGTGGATAGAATCGACGGGAGAAGAGGTTGACGGAGGCCGGCTCGCGTAATTATGATTTTAGGGTTATTGAAGATCGACGTTTCATAGCCTCACGTACGTAATGTACGATAAAGGATTTTATATATATATATATATATATGGTAAGGAACCTAAGAGAACCCTTTGCAAATTGAAAACTTTGAGAACCATTTTGGACCACTAAAAATACATTTAAAAAATCATAAAACAAAAAATAATAAAAATTTAAAAAAGTAAAAAAACCAAAATTCTTATATTTCATTCCGGTTTCCTTAAAAAAATAAAAAAAATAAAAAAATAAAAAAAATAAAAAAAACGTCGTATTATACACATATGTATAATTTTATATAATCTTTAGTTACGTAATATACACATATGTACAGTATCATTAATCTTAAATTATACACATGTGTACAAAAAAAACATGTAAATGTACATATATGTATATATTATACATATGTGTATATAATTTAGATCAACCAAGTTTTTTTATGAAACCGGAAGGATAAAATAAGAATTTTGGTTTTTTTTACTTTTTTGATTTGTGTGTTTTTTTTTATTTTATGATTTTTTTTTTATTTTTGGATTTTTTGTGGTCAAAAATGGTTCTCATAGTTCTCAATTTCAAAAAAGTTCTCTCATGATCCTGATCCTATATATATATATATATATAAATATAGTGAAAAGATCCAATACACTAATCCTTAACGTACATTAACGTACGCGAATCTTTTTTTTCACGAATAGATCTATGAAATCACATCCAAACATCTCGGAATCGTCAATGCATATCCAATCAATCATTTGTTCTCCGAAAAAAACAGTTTTGGATGGTTAATCGATCAAATTTTTCAATTTTTTCATGAAGACCGTTTATTGAGCGTTTGCTGAGCGTTTAAGTTTTTGAGCGTTTTAGGTTTTTGCCTTTGTTTTTTGCCTTTGAGCTTCTAGCGTGCCTACTGTATGTTAAGACATTAGCGTACAGTAACTGCACCCTATATCTATACTATATATAATACACCAAAGAAGGACACCCATTTTTAAGTAATTTACAACACTTAAAGCATGAGGTACATGCGTTAGTAAGGGTAAACATGTCTTTTAAACACAATTCATTCAACTTACAATTTTGGTCCCTCATCTTTAACCATATTATATTTTTAATTTAACTTGTAAACTAACTTCCCACCCATGAATTTTAAACGACTATAGCCTTTTCATACGTTAATATTTTTTTAAACAAATTGCACCATAAAAACGAGCATTTTATTCTCTTTAATTTGGATATGATATTGTTGTAATTTTTTTTCATTTTAAATTAAATAAATTAATATGTTACGTAGGGGTATTCATTGTCGGTTTTGATGGTTTTTAAGTTAAACTTGTGAGTCCAACCGTTAATACTAATTTTTGTCGTCCAAAACCATACTCAACCATTGAAAGTTGAAACCGAATCGTTACTAACGGCCTGGTTCCAGTTTGGTTTCATAGTTTAAACTTTAATAATAAATTTAGTTTAAATAATTAATAATTTAAATGTACCGTCAATTTTAACTAAAAATCAACATAATATGATATTTGAGATGATCATAAATAAAAAATGATAATTTTAGCCACATAAATGGTAAATATTAATGGAAGATCTAGGACGTGAAATAATAACAACAAAGATTACAAAAGGAATCATATTGCAATTAGATTAATTTACTGTTTTTTCTAGTTTCATATGGCTGGCTGCCGATATAAACCGCGAACCAACCGTTCACTACATTTTGAAAATTTTGAAACCGACCAACAAACCAAAAGTAAAAAAGAAAAAGAAAAAATAAGTCAAACCAATGACTGATTTAAACGATTTCAAGGTTTTAACCGAACCATAAACACTTGTATTTGTACGTGATTAACAGGTTCAAACACCCGCGGCATCGCGCGGGCACCCGTCTAGTATATATATAGGATCAGGATCATGAGAGAACTTTTTTGAAATTGAGAACTATGAGAACCATTTTAGACCACAAAAACCCAAAAATAAAAAAATTCATAAAATAAAAAAACACAAAAATCAAAAAAGTAAAAAAACCAAAATTCTTATTTTATCATCCCGGTTTCATTAAAAAAAACTTGGTTTAGCTAAATTATATACACATATGTATAATATATACATATATGTACATTTACATGTTTTTTTTGTACACATGTGTATAATTTAAGATAAATGATACTGTACATATGTGTGTATTACGTAACTAAAAATTATATAAAATTATACATATGTGTATAATACGACGTTTTTTTATTTTTTTAATTTTTTTAATGAAACCGGAATGATATATAAGAATTTTGGTTTTTTTACTTTTTAAAAATTTTTATTATTTGTTTTTTATGATTTTTTTAAATAGTTGTTTTAAAGGTGTTTTTAGTGGTTTAAAATGATTCTCAAAGTTCTCAATTTGCAAATGGTTCTCTTAGGATCCTTACCCTATATATATATATATGTGTGTGTATAATAAATCTAAAGTAAACAACCTTGCAAAACATACAAAATAAAACACCAATGACATTACACTACCTCCAAGTTAAAACCGAACCAAAACCTCCATTCCCCTAAAGACCGTCTTGGACTGATTTGAAAGCCAAAAGAAGGCTAACTCCTTGATAACACCCCCCCCCCCCTCCCAAAAAAAAAAAACTTTGTTGAACGGAAAAGCTTTGCCATTAAATACCTTCTCGTTTCGATTATTCCAAAGACTCCATAAAGTAGCATAAAGATGGTAACAAGTAACTTCCTTTCACCTTGTTAGGAATCCAATCTTTCCCAAATTGAATAATTGACTTGACATCCTTAAACTTTCCCGGAGAGGGGATTTAAATCCATCTACCAACCTCTTCCCAAACTGCCAACAAAAAAAGGTAACACACTAACAAGTGAACTGCGTCTTCAATGTCGATTAAACAAATTGGGGAATCTAAATCTTGGAAATTCATACCCCTAACAAACAGTGCCACTTGGTTGGGATTATACCATCAATCCCTCTCCAAATAAAGAATTTAACCTTGGAAGGAGCCCAACAGTCCCAATCGAATGAGTGATTGGAATCTTGTCGAACCATTTTCACAACAAACCCTCCTACCAATCTTTTTATCCCCACCTATCTTCCTCAAAAGATAGAGATTTAATGGCTAAAATTGCCATAAGCTGCTGAATTTGGGCTCATTCCTCCACTGTGGATGGGTCTTTTTTCCATCGCCATCTCCAAGATGTTGTGCTGCCCGTTAACTCACAACAATCCTTTACCAAAACCTCTTTTTGAGCTGCTAAGTTGAAAACTAAGGGAAATATTTGGCTGAAAAGACCCAAAAGTAGCTCTCATCTCATTTTCCAACCTTACACACCCGAGAGACCTTTTTTAACTGGAACAACTTTTATGATTCTAGCGTTACCATGGATCACATAAACCACTTGACTCCATAATTGGTCCTGAAATTCTTTAACCTCCACCACCATTTACTTAAAAGAGCCATGCTCAAAAATTTTATACTTCCCATCCCTAACCCACCTCTATTCTTAGACTCGAGAATCCGGTCCTACGCAACCCATTTGATTTTCTTTTTGCTCTGCCCCTCCCCATAGGAAACGTCTTCGAATCCCTTCAAGGACTTTGATCACTTTCTCCGGAGCTTTAAAAAGTGAAAGAAAGTAATCCATAGTTAATCTCTCGACAAAGGAAATATGCTTGGCTTTCCAAGAAGAAAGCTTAGAATGGAATCTATCGATAACCTGCTTCCAGCTAACAATTCTTCTTATGTTTGCTCCTACCGGAAGCCCCAAGTACGAAAATGGAAGAGACCCGGATGTGCAATTATAAAGAGACGCCATGCGATCAACTTCACGGTCTAGAGCCTCAACACCAAAGACCTTACTTTTAGACAAATTAACCCAAAGACCACAAATAATGGAGAAAATCCGAAGGATTCTGCAAAGGTTAATGAAATTCAACCTATCCTATTCCCCAACAAAGGTAGTGTCATCACAAAAAGTAAATGTGAGATCATTGGCCCTCCGTTAGGAAGTTGGTTCCTCTAAACAACCCAACAGCCACCGCCAACTCCATGAGTTTATTTAAAATTTCCATCACGAGAAGAAATAAAAGAGGTGATATAGGGTCGCCTTGCCTTAAGCCTCTTCCCAAATAGAACTCAATGGTGGGAGACTCGTTCACCAAAATTGAGGACCGACATGAAAATAAGATTCCAAGAATCCAATTTTTCCACCTAGATGGGAACTTCTTGTGGGTCATCACTAAAAGGAGACATTTCCAATTTATTGAAAAAGATAGAGTGAATTGCGGTTTTCGTCCATATGGTTTGTCGTAATCTGTGAATTAATCCAATAGTATCAAATTTATGGTTTTCGTCTTTGTGGTTTCATTTCATTTACAATTAAACTCGACCCCACTAACCCCATTAAGTCATTTCGTTAAACCATCAGTGTGCCTCTCACGTGAGGCTGTTTTGTCCTTTTCACCTCAAATACACCCAACCCATCACGTGAGAGGGCTTGCGAATTAGGGTCAGGGTTTATTTGGGGAGAAAAGGAACAAAATTTCCACTCGTGTGAGTGGCACACTGATGGGTTTAACGATAAGACTTAACGGGGTTAGTGAGGGCGGGTTTAATTGCAAGTGAAATGAAACCACATGGATGAAAATCACAAATTTGAAACTATTTGACTAAAATCGCAGATTTGGACAAACCTAGGGGACGAAAACCTCAGTTTACACAAAAAGATATTATGATGTGAACCTATATACAATAATGAAAAAAAGTTCAAGAAGATAACGCATGGGCTTACAGGCAAGCTCTCATGGGTTCAATCCCTGTCCATGTTTTTAGTAATTTTCTTTATCCCAAGTAATTTTAAAATACGAATTAGGTTTCCACTTAAAAGCGTCGAATGAAAACAAGCATCAAATGACCTCCGGTCTCCGACATTTCCATTTTAGTCATTCAGACAGATGTCAGAACACATATTGGGACTTGGAAGGTAAACTTTTTAATGAGTATATTTGAAATTCACATCTTACATTGTAGCGTTAACACGTACAACCCAAGCTCTCAGATGCCATGATAATTTCAAACTCTTGTAGGAAGGCCATCCTCTCTTTTTTTTCCATAGGGTGTTTGTTTTTATGCATTTGATAATTTTTCAATTATATTGGTAAAGTTAATTAGAGGCGGGGATTTGACACGACCAGACATGGATAGTTTTCAAAAGATGAAAACTTCTACGGAACAACTTTATAAGATATAATAGTAAAACTATTCATTTATGTTTTCATGTTTTTTCAATGGTTGCCCTTTAGCAAACTAAATGCCAATAATAATTTTTTATGTCTTAAAACCCTATCAGGTATATCCTTACCACTAACTCAATTAATTTAAACATTAGCAAGACACATTGGGATAGTTTCGTAATTTTACACATATTTAATAATTAAACTAAAGTAGAAGAACTAAATTATTTTACTCTCTCTCTACTCTCTCTCTCTCTCTCTCTCACGCTAACACACACACACATCAATTCACCATCCCTAGTCATCTTCATCTTCATTCTCTCTTTGTGACACCTAAACCACCACCGTCTACCAAACAACCCCCACTACAAAACCATATGTGAAGAAACAGACCGACGCCACAAAATAAGGAGAACGTCGTCGCCAGCACCAGCTATATGGATACCGCCACTACCATCACTATCGTCTTATGCGAACCCCGACACCGCCACCGAAGAACAGCTTTCTCTCTCTCTACTTCGTCTCTTTTTTCTCTCTCTCGACCACCGCCTTCATTATACAACCACCATCTTCAACCGTGTTTCCGGCTCACCACACGTTTGAGTCGAGCGAGTGTTAGGGTCCGGGAATGAGGAAAGAACACTAATTTTATTGGTAAATTAGGGTTTCAAGATTGTTATTTAAAACCCTAAAAATGAGAGGGTGGAAGAGGATCGATTGGTTGTTGGGTGTGTCTTATATGGGGATTCCAAAACTGGGGAAGGATTGGAAGATGATTAAGTACTCTGTGTTCCCAAGTTTAGTTAAAAAGAGAAAGGAAAGGAAAGTTATTCTTTTCCATTTCTTCTTCTTTCCCTATTTCCTTTCTTTTCTTCAATTCTTTTCATTTGGGAAGAAATATTTTCCCTTGGTTTTATTCATTCTCTATCCTATTTTCCTTTCCCTTCTTTCCTTTAATGAAATAACAAGAACGAAATAAATCTTGGGAACACAACATGATATTTCTTTTCTTCCAAAAAAAACTTGAGAACACACCACTTCTTTTCTTTCCTTTCATTTCTTTTTCTTTTCCTTTCTCCCCTTTAATGAAACTCGACAACAATACATACGGATTTAAAGATGGAATGCTGGAGAATGTTGGCAACGACTATTGAGTGGGTGATGTTGATGGTGATGGTTCCGGTGATTTAGAAGGGAAGGGAGTGGTGGTGGTGGTAGGCGGCGGCCTGTAATGATACATTGTGGTGGCGGCGTGCCGTTGGTGATGGTGGAGAGTGCTGATCAAAGTCACCGTGTGTTTATATATTATATATCATTATAGTTTTAATTTATAAAATGTTTTTCAAAATTGATGAGCAAAAAGTCCAATTTCTCCTTGTGTGTGTAATTTATAAAATGTTTTTCAAATGTGTTTATATATTATATATCATTATAGTAAAGCATTTTTTTTACTAAAATGATTTAGAAGAGGTTGATTAATTCTATTCTTGTTTATTGCATGTTTACTATTCTTGTTTATTGCATGTTTACTATTTAGTATTTATAAGTATGCCAAAAGGGTAATATAATTATTATAATTATTATAATTATTAACATTAAATTAGGGTTATTTCATGGATAGATTTAATGTTTGACGACTCACTAAATAATTGAGATTATACATGGGACATCAAAGTTGAATATATGGACCAAATTAATTGATTGATTTTAACGGCCCACTGAAAAGGTTTTTAAGCCCATATGGGGTCGGCTAATCTTAAAAAGAACCCTATGCCCACAAAGAAAGAGAAGATCGAGAGGAGGGTTAGTTCAACATCAAGAAGGAACTGCTAAGAAAGAACAAAAAGAAGAGGAGAGCAAGCCGTTGGTTCGAGCAGAGAGCGTTTGGGTTTGACACCTACTCATCCAAACATCATTATTAGTCGGTTTGAATTTATAGTTTTCTTTATGATTTCATTATTTGAACCTTATTTATTTGGTTTGTTCTTGAGTATGGTTGTTGGCTAAACCTTTACACCGCCTAGGCTTATGATGAACTTTTGTTGATTTTGGATTTTTGTTTGGATTTTGTTTTTTGTTATGGTTTGTGACTAAGGAAGAGGTTTATTGTTATTCATTCGATGCATATGTATGCTTAGAATTGTTTGACGAGTTTTTAGTTTCACAGTTTCTTTGGTGATTGTTTCATATGATAGGATTCTGTTAGGTCATCTACTGTGTGTTTTTGACTAGTTTATGGTTGATTTGCAATAATACCATAGGAATAATATTTATAAATCAAGTAGACCTAACTGTGTTGCTAATATAAATAGCTATAAGGTGATAGATTATGTGATAAGTCTTGGTTAATGAATTGCTAGATTTTGTTCTCTGTAAGGAGTCTGTCTAGGTTTGGTTTATTTGCCTTGTCTATCTAGTCGAGTGAATTCTTTAAATTACCTTTGATTTCCGCGTTGTAAGGTAAGATTTCATATAGAGATACTTGTTATAAAATAAATTAGCGATCGTAAGTGAGTTTAATTAAAACTGGTAATTTTTATAGGTTATTAGAATTCCATAGGTGTCTTCTTGAGAAGGGTCAAGGGTCTTGTTCGGTTTCCCATTAAGTGAATAGTTTAAGATCCTGGTTCCATAACTTAGCATTTTCCAACCATTTGATAATTGATACATTAGGAATTCTAGCCTAGGTGATTGTTCATCATCATCTGAATAAAGTCCATGTTAAGTCATCTTAAGTTTTATTAATTAGTTTTAATATTAGTTTAATATTCGTTTTTAGTAAAACCCACCAATAAAAATAGATGTGTCTGTAGTTGAGTCTAGTCTAGTTAATTTACGTAATTTAAAGAGTCTCGTGGGTTCGATATCCGGACTTACTTAGCTGTACTAGAGTTGACCGGTTCACTTGCCGGTTAGTAGTTTTAGTTATGTTAAGAGTCTATATTTATAACTTTCTAGATTAGCATAATTTTAGTTAATAATTTTATAACTACTTTTAGCACATCAAGTTTTTGGCGCCGTTGCCGAGGACTCTATGCGATTGCGTTATTAGTTTTGATTAGACTTACTTGCTACATACGTGCTATTTTTGATTTAGTCGTAAGAGTCTAAGTAGTTTCCTTTTTATTTTTGTTTTTTCTTATAGTTTTTTTAGTCGTAGGAGTTAGGTTAATATAGTTTTGTTTAATTTCTTTTAATTAGTTTAATTTTCTTTAATATATTTTTTATTTTACTACTAATTGGTGCTTGTGATCCTTTTCTGTTTAAGTTTATCTTTTGCAGTGATCTTCATGGATTGTTACTACGGGGCCAGAGTTGATGAAAATCCTCATAAGATCAAAGAGGTTTAACTATATGGGAGTCAGAAATACAGGCAATTATGGACCACCTAGATAAAAACAGCTATCAGCTTAAATTCTGTGTGGTGTATGATAAGATGGGGAATATTATTGGTTGTAAAGACTTATCTGGCCCAACGATGGATCACATACCACATCCAGAAGAGATATTATACGATGTTTTACGTGTCATCCATAGCATTAATCCAAAAGCATCACTTTCAGATATCATGGATGATTTACGGTCGGGCTTAAAGTATCAAATACAATTTAATGAGCCGACGATCGAGTTTGAGGATGTTGGGTTGCAGGATAAGACAAAGGATCGTATTCCCTCTTGGGAGGATGACTTTAAGGATGAATTTGGTGAAGATTTCGCGGGTTTAGCTGATATAGATGAGAGAGATTTTAACCCCGAAAGAGATATTGAGGAGCTTGAAGTTTTGTTATTCGGGGAGCCGGTTAAGAAACTAAATGTCAAAGATGAATCAAATGAGATATCCGAAGAATTGAAGAATGAAGAACTGCATCTCACTGTGAAACACCATCCGCATATGCGGAAAAGCTGATCGGTTTTTAGAAATAGTTGTTCGTGGATCGCCACGAAAATCAAGAGCCCCAAGAAGGAAGATATTTGGGCTCAGGAATCAAATTGTGCCGATCGAATTGGTCATATTTTCATAATTTTAATAATGGGTGGATCGAGCTGAATACGTATTTTTGGCCTACATGTGTTTGGAAATTAGTTTCTTCCCAACTGATTTTAAGAGGAGAGTGTTGAGGAGCACTGATGGGAAGAAGATCAAGGAGAAGCCTCCTGATTGAGGTTTCAAGACTAAGTCTAGCTGAAGACTTTTTGTAAACTTAGCGCTTCCCGGGAGGCAACCCGGTACTATCGTTTTCTTCTATTTTTATTTCTATTTTGTTTTTACTTCTTTGCTCTGCCGGTTGTTTCTTCTCTTACTTGCAGGTTGTTCCAGGGTTGCTTATGAGATGATCGATGAGATATGATTTTAGACAAGTGTGGGGATGCCACTTGCTTCAAGATTGATGTTTTTGTTCGTGAGAGATGACGTTATTTGAAGATAGTTTGCTGATCCCGTTGGAATAGGAGGGCGTGGAACATGACTCGCGAGGCATATCGTCAATTTACCAGGGGATTCTGTTCCGATTCATAGTTTATTTTTATTTTTGCATAATTTTATTCGTAATTTCCTTTTTCTCACATTGAGGACAATTTGAAATTTAAGTGTGGGGATGGGAAATTGATGTTTTCGGCAAAAAAAATGTCCCAAAATTCACTACGTGAATATTGGCCTTCGGCCACACGAAAAAAGTGTGGCCGTAGGCCTTTAGCCACACACATTTGGTTCATATCATATGTGGCCAAAGGTCGCGACACCGTGGGTATGATATGGCCACACACAATTTTTAGTGGCCTTATGTGGTAATAAGTGTGGCTAAAGGGTACAGGCATTAGTTGCTGGCCATCAAGAAGCCTCTCCAATAAGTGTGGCTAAACGGTAGAAAATGACCACATGACAATTTACTATGAGTGACCATTGCACGTATATAGTCACATGAATTCATGTTTCAGTCACTTGAATTTTATATTAATGTGGCCAATAGGGTTGTGTTAAGCTTGCATTGTGACCTATACCGTGTGGATATAGCAAAGAAATGGCCACTTAAATTTAATAATAAAGTGGCTAATTATATGATATTGACACTGGATATTACATTAAAAGTGGCTAAATATGTTTACTTTCCACTCAAACACTCATTTGTAGATTATAGTGTGGCCATTGTCTTACTGTTTGTCACACATAATGCTTTTCGTAATTTAAAGTGTGGCTATTGTCAAACTTTTCGTCACACATAGTGAGGTACTGTGTGGCTAATCATATCTTATAGAAACTGGAGGTTATTGTCAATGTGGCTAAAACTGTGAACTTGCCAGTCAAACACTCTTTTGTAGTTTGTGGTGTGGCCATTGTCTTACCGTTTGTCACACATGATACTTTTCCTAATTTAAAGTGTGGCTAATGTCAAACTTTTTGTCACACATAGTGATGTATTGTGTGGCCAATCATATCATATAGACACTGGAGGTTATTGTCAATGTGGCTAAAAATGTAACTAAAAGATTAGCATAAATTCAAAACATGTTTTTCATAAGTTTAACAAACCCAACAACATAAATTCAAAACGGATTTACATTACCAAACCTTCACTAAAAAGTTATAAATTCAAAATATTTGAAACTACTACTAATTACTATCGACCTCAAACTTTCTCATATGCTCATCAGATTGTTTTTGCCTTCTTTCTTCATTTTCCTTACGTTCTTTTTCCATTTGTTCCATTCGTTGCTCGTTCTTCCAACTCGTTTCTTAACTTCCTTTCATTTTCTAGTTCTTTTTCCATTTCTGCTCTAACTTTTTGAACCTAAAATTGTTAAAAATATTAGCATCATAACTAATAAAGGGTTAGTGTAAGGCGAAACCTCAAAGCCAAGTAGGGGTGTTCATGGTCCAGTTTTCACGGTTTTTTGTCAGACTATAAACCAAACCGTTGGTAATGGTTTTTAATTTATGTAAACCAAAACCAAACCGTATAACTTTTAACCGAACCAAACCAAACCGTTACTAACGGTTTGGTTCCGGTTTGGTTTCATGGACCTGAACCCGAACCAACCCGTTTATATATTACACCCACAAAATCAGTATGTAATTTTCATTTAAATTTTTAGTTATAAACCGAACCAACCCGTTTATGAGTATACCACATGTATATTAAATTATAGTGTTAGCATTTTTTATGTTACCACATGTATATGAAATATGAAACGGTCTATTTCATTTTCTCGTCCCTGGTTGATATGTTATACATAATTATATAACAAAACGAAAAATGATAAAGATAACTTACAAATGCGTGTTCTGACTTTTCCGTACAAAAATCTAATCCAACAAGGCTATTAATGTTGAGCTCGCCCACCCAATACTTTTTCTTGCTTTCTTTGCTGAGTGGGAATCTAAGAATACTTCAATCCATTTAACTTTTCGACCATGTTCTTTTTCCTAATAAGAAGTAATGTAATAAACGTTAAAGCACAAACAATTATAATTTTTGACCTAATTTTTTAAGATTGAATTTACAAATAAAACTAGCTTACCAAGCGGATACGATGCTCATCAAACCCTATTGAACCGCCCGTATGCTGAGATATACTGCCATCATTACCCTCTTTCGTGCGGTTGTCTCTCCCGCTCACGGACTTCTTTAGCCATTTTTCTATGTTCCAACCCTATAAAGAGAGAAAAATATATAATACATATATAGAGTAAAAAATATAAAAATAAAAACTTGAATCGACGCATAGCACAACGACCTTCACGCACAATCACATTAGACAACTGTACTAAAAAGTCCTAACATGTATTCACACATCGTATCATGGCAAATCAACCAAACATTCATCATACAACTTAACTTATGGTCACTTAGTTCACGAGACAGATTATAACATGTACAAACTGATTTTATTCACTATGAAAAGGTGAAGTATAAATTCTTCAAAATTTACCAGAGTAGAATATTTGAATTAGGTTTCTCAAACAATTTTTATTATATTTTTCTCATGCACACAAAACTGACAATAATTCAAGCATTAAAGATATGTACCAACAATTCAGCAGATTGCACAACAAATACTTGTTTAATGGTTCTATCAACTCATTAATCCAAATTGTGCAAGATCAATTGGGTTGTCTTCAAAGCTCATAATACTAATTTTCAAAACTGGAACCAACCCGTTTGGTTTTGTCATTAGGGAGTTATGATGTCGGAAAGACAGACCAGAATATAACTCCCCAAATCAGCTTTGACCAGTGTTTTTGTAAAATTATAAAAAATATTCAAAACTCGTCCAAAAATTACAAACTTTACCTTTCTGGAAACTAGACTCATAGTACTATATCCTATAATCAACAATCGTTCAATAATCACTGTTTAACATCAAGTTACATACCAATAAATAAACACAAACGAATATGTCAGCAATGAAAGAAGATGTACAAGCTTCAATTACAAGTGAAATACATACATTTTTAGCGATGAAAGAAGATGTACTAAGATTCAATTACAAGAAATAACACTTAAAATTGAAAATACCAAAACTTGGTTCTTAGGGTTCTTCACACTCAACACGAATCCGGAAAAAATCGAGATAGAATTGATGGAAACCGACACCATACGTGAATTCCTCTAGCAAAAATAATAAGATTAGAGCCCGAAATCAAAGGATTTTGTTAAAAATTGAGTGAGTTAGAGAATTAAAGATGAAAGATGGTGGGTGTAGAGAGATGAAGAAGAAGAAGAAGTAATGAACAGAAAGAAAAAAAGGTAGGTTAATTTGAAATTAGATTTAAGAATGAGAGGGTAATTTAAAATTTTTTTGAAGAAAAGAGGGGGTGAATTTAATTTGAAATTTTGTGGGAAGTAAAAATTAATAGGAAATAAATAGAATTAAATATTTTTATTTTTAATTAAATAAAGAGTTGTTAGTGTGTGTGTGTGTGTGTATAACAACTAATTAAACCTTAGATAATATAACAATTTGTATTTAAAATATAAAACATATAAATAAATACAAGTGATATTTATAGTTGCTCTAAAATAGTTGTATAAGAGTGCAGTAATCAGTGTTAACGCCCAATAATAAACCATACGCTTATTAGTGGGTCGTACTAGTTCTTGATCGCTGTTAGTGTCTCATTATAACATCTATCATGTCACAGTTGCTCTAAAAGAGTTGTATAGGAGTGTCATTAGTCATGGTTAGGTTTTAACGCCCAAAACACACCATACTTTCGTTAATAGGCCTTATTTGGCTATCATTAGTCATAGACTCATAGTTAGATGTTAGTTTCCCTTGGTTACGTCATAGTTGCTTTAAGAAGTTTGTATATGACTATCATTAGTCATACTTAGATGTTAACGCCCAAAACATGTCATACATTCATCAATGGGCCTTGAATGGTACTAGTGGCCATTATAGCATCTATCATGTCCCCGTTGCTACAAGAGGGTTGTATATGAGTGTAGTGAGCCATAGGCATAGTTGGTCGTCATACTTTGCATTAATGGGCCGTCTTGGGCCTTGATTGTTGTTAGTGACCCATTGTAGTCTCTATCATATCATAGTTGCTTTAAAAGGGTTAAATATGAGTTTAGTGAGTCATAGTTTGGTTAACGCCCAACAAAATGTCTTACTTTCATCAATGGGCCTTATTAGACCTTAACTGGTGTTTGTGGCCCATTATAGCCTTTATCACATCATAGTTGCTCTAAGAAGGTTGTATAGGAATGTCATTAGTCATAGTTAGATGTTAATGGCCGATAACATGTAATACTTTCATCATAGGTCTTATTGAGCCTTGTTGGTGTTAGTGGCCCATTATAGCCTTTTTCATGTCATAGTCGCTCTAATGGGTGATATTAGGGCTTGAAATCTCTTAGTGGTCTATTATGGAATGTGATATGTAACATTAGATATTTAAGGGTTATATCGTGTTATAGGGAGTCATATTAGACCATAATAGACAAAAACAACTCATACATGTCCTAATGGATCATATTGGGCCTTGAAATCTCTAATGGCCCATTATGCATATAATTTTAAATTGTGTCTTAAGAGGTACAACTCGCATAACCCGTCAATATACATTAAACATAGGGGTGGCAAATGGGTTGGGTTGGGTCGAAACGGGTTATGGGTCGGAAAGGGTTATGGGTCGAAACTGATCAGGTCCAAACGAGTCAATTAAAAAAAGGAGATGTTATGGTTCAGGTCGAAATGGGTCAGGGTCAAAAGGTTCGGGTCATAACGGGTCCGGGTCAAAATAGGTCAAGGTCGGAATGGGTCAAAACGGGTTTTGGATTGATTGTTTTTTGAACAAGGACAACTAGTTTTTTTACTTTTTCCATTTTTTATTTATAACTTGACTTATGATTTTTTTATTATTATTTTTGAATATTTTTTAAAATTGTGTCTTATGAGGTACAACTTGTCTAACCCGTCAATATACATTAAACATAGGGGTGGCAAATGGGTTGGGTTGGGTCGAAATGGGTTATGGGTCGGAACGGGTGAGGGTCGAAACAGATCAGGGTTGGAACGACTTAATTAAAAAAAATCGTTTGTGATAATAAGTAATGTCAACAGTACCAAAAGTCCTAACATGTATCCACACATCACGTATAATATCCGTAGGAACTTGTCTTTTAATCAAAGATATTACATATTTGAAAACTTATTCATAATTCATTATCAATATTAGAAACTTGCACTTTGATGTGTATTGGTGTCCAAAACCGAGCACTTGATCTTCGACTTTTCGCTTCCATTTGTGGGCTTTGTTTAAAGCAATCAAATACCAAATATTAGTTATTGCCAATATTTAAATATTATATATAAATAAGATATTAAACCCGGAATAACATTAGTCAAAATATTAAGCCAAACCATGTCCTGCGTAGTCTATGCCGGCTACCGTTATGCAACTCCAAAGATTCAATTTTTTATGTATCTTAACTCGCCCAATTGATCATAAGCTTCATGTACGTGTTTCTAATCAGCATGATTATAACCTATCAACATAATTACAACCCATTTAAATTAATCTTAACGCTATTTCACGTCTCAATTAAAATTCAACTTTAGAAACGGTTACAACTTTCAACATATTATTTATAACCCGTCTAAACAACTTAACGAATCATTTCTCTAATTAAATCATGCCACTAATTTAATATTCACCAACGAGTCAAATCTTCATCTAGTTACTATATTATTATTATAATCGACAAGCTGGTCCGAAACCCAAATCAAATCGTACTACACAATGCTAGTACTATTTATATTATAGACACGAGTAATTCTCACTTAGACATTTGGTAGGATAAACTTGAAACTGTAACGAGTTAAAACAACCAGTACGCACTAAGTATAGTCAAAAGAATCAACTTTCAATTAATGGGTCAAGGCGGCCCGTATCCATTTGATATTCATAATAAATCAAAACATACTAATAAGACTGTAACTTCTTAAAAATAGATGTAAGATAAACTTACCTTTGTTCGTAGGAGCTTGATTACACTTCGTCCATTTGACTCGTTGGCTTCCAAGCTTCAACATACCTAGCTTGTTAAAGTCAACTTTCAACAAGTTAGAATACATAATGTGGACACTCGGCATTAGTATTCTTTATATTTCCATACCACTCTCATTCGTACCGAATATTTAACAAGCCAAGAATCATCAATGTGTTCATCAAGTTATCAGTTAAACATTTTCAAGACATTTATCCACTTCCCCCGTTTTAACGGTTAACTCAGTACATATACGACTAGGCTCTACTTAGCAACTTCATACATTATGACATTAATTTACATTAAAGCACTTATGTCATAATCTCTTCTAAACAAGTGCGCACACCATTTATTATTATGAAAAAAACTATTTTCAGTACTGCACCTTTTGTGCAGCACCTATTCACCTCAACTTTTGACCAGTTAAAAGTCAGAACTAACTTAATATGCTCAAAAGTAAAATGTAGTAAACTCACAGAGGTTTCCAAGCATAAAAAGTTCACCTTTATCGAAGCTACGGTTTATTATATGTGATTATTAGCAAAACAGGTCAGCAACCTATTTTCTGTCAAAACAGTATGCTAAATCTGCTGTATTGCTCTAGAAACTAACTGTTTTGAACAATATTTCATCCGAAACAGCTTTTCATGTTCACATATAAAACGTAGTAGACTCAAGGAGCTTTTCAAGAATATAAAATACATCTTTCTCGGATTTTTATACTATTTTATATGATTATTCAAAGAACAGGACAACATAATTTAACTTCAAACAGCATGCTGTCATCATTTTAATCTACTGTTTTGATTCGTTTTAAGTCTGAATTAGCTTATCGTGTTCAAATATGAAACCTAGTACATCAAAAGAGGTTTTCAAGCATGTATAATACACATTCACCCGATTTTTCTATGATTTTATACGAACTTTATTAACAGCAGTAATATGAATTTCACATCTTAACAACTCTTTTAATTCCTTTTTCGTTGAGAGATTTTCACAAATACCTTGTGCATTCATTTGAAATCATTACTTTAAATCTCTACGCACGATCTGAAATGCCTATTTGCTCACACATTTTAACAATGACCTCTTATGTTTGATGCATTACAACAATCAACTTATGTGTACAGATTATAATCATATAACCACTTCCATAAAAGATCTCTAATTTATCAACTGTGTTCATCAAATATGGTATACTCTTGAACACAGTTTGACATTACTATGATAGAATCAACAATTATAACTAGTAATAAATCACATAATCAATATTATCACTATCAGTTCATCAATAATCACATAAAACACTTACTAGATCATCATGCATGAAGTGTAGATAACAAAGCCCCAACTGTAGGGTTAGAAACACTTACCCAATGATCGATCTACTAGACGATGATTATGTATTTTCTAATGCTCGATTTGATAATCGATTTGAGAAGTGAAATCATCTGTTCTCCTTCTTGCTCGTTCTCTTCTTCTTGCTCGTTTTCTTCTTCTGTCCACACACACATCCAGAACATCCAAAAATATACATCACCCACCCTTTTGTTTTATTTCCTCTTTGGCCTCTATTTGGTTTAAAATCCATATTTATAAAAATCTTGAAATTTGGGATGTTACATAATCGTTGTTTAACATCGAGTTATAGACCAATCAATAGACGAGAACGAATCTGTCAACCAACTGATCTCAACAAAACTCAAACCCTAACATTTTTTGACATCTCTAGGGTTCTAATTAATCATGTTGAAACCCCCTGTTAGATTTGATCGCAAGATGTTTGATGAAGTTTGGAGCAAAAATCAAAGTAATGAAGAAGAGTAATGAGCTTTAATCGATGTTTATGGATTAGGTTTGTAATTGGGAGGAGGTGAAGGTGATAGTACTTAGGAAAAATAAAGCGTTTTAGCCATATAAAACTAAACTACTCTTTGGTCACACAATCTCGTGTAAGTGGCCATATATTTTAAGCGTTTTAGCCACATTACTAATAAATACAATGATTGTTCATCATATTTCGCCACATTATTAAAAATGTGGCTAACAAATGTGACATTAGGCCACACAACGTAATATAAGTGGATATATCTTTTACCTTTTAGACACATCTCTTATCAATACAGTAGCCGTTCGTCACATTTGGCCACACTATTAAAACATGTGGCTAGTTAAATGTCACAGTTTGTGGCTAATGCATGTCTTTTTGGTCACATGTATCAAAGATCAAACAAACTATGACTGTAAGTCACATTTCGCCACACGTTTTTATAATGTGGCTAGCTTTTGTCATAGTTTTTTTCAAAGTTTGGCGAAAAGTACCTGAGTAAGTATAGAATGGTCACATGAAGAATAACATGTGTGGCTAAAACATTCTGGAAGGTTTTCAAACATGGTCAAAGACCTTTTAGCCACACATTTAAGCCGAAGTGTGGCAAATCTCCCAGACCACATGTGTGGCTAAAAGTTGATATTCACTATTGGGGCTCGAAAGTTTTTAGTCGATAAATATTTTTTTTAGAGAATAAATAGGAAAAAGTCCAATATTATATAGGCATGCTCGTACGACCCATTTGACTTGTCATCCATAAAAATTCCATCTAAGTGTATTTTCTTCTTACCATCAAGGGGTTCTCATCTTATGGGGATAGGTTAAACCAGTCTGCTTCAACCCGATTTTTAATTGCCTTTATTATGCTTGAGATGGGGTAGGTGGATCTTAACTCTAAATGTGTGAGACCCATAGTTTTTTTTTTATTCTATCTAAACTTAAATGCTTAATATGCGTGGGGCTTGATAGGCTGGTGGTTGGGTTTAAGTGGACAACAATATCGGCAATCACGGTTTTTACATTTTTCTAAGCTTTAAAATAACATATATGTTTGTAAGACCGGTTTTCCGATTGTGATTCCATTGCATAAGTCTTTTTCATGGACGGAAAATATTTAAGTGTGGGGATATTTGATATGGGCTAAATTATATATATATATATATATATGTATATATATATATATATATATATATATTATAAATATTTCTTACACTTTTAAGTGCTTTGAGCTATGTTTTTATTGAATATTATTCTTTGTTGGCTCATATGCGAGTTTTTAAAGTTTTAAGAGATAATGAGTTAAAACGAGATACTTTACTAAACTTGACACTAACAAGTGAAGAGTCCAACGTATTTTACAAACTCGTAGACATCATATGTTACTAGTATATATTAGCATTATCATTATATGGTTTAATAATAATAATAATAAGACAATACGTTTGGATAATCGAAAAAAATGTGTGTGTTTTTAAATGAATATTATACTTTACATCATAAATGAAAACTATTAAAATTGTGTTTCTATTCGTACAGGGGACATCTAAGTTGAATACATGGACCAAATTAATTGATTGATTTTAACGGCCCACTGAAAAGGTTTTTAAGCCCATATGGGGTCGGCTAATATTAAAAAGAACCCTATGCACAAAAAGAAAGAGAAGATCGAGAGGAGGGTTAGTTCGACATCAAGAAGGAACTGCTAAGAAAGAACAATAAGAAGAGGAGAGCAAGTCGTTGGCTTGAGCAGGGAGCGTTTGGGTTCGACACCTACTCATCCAAACATCATTATTAGTCGGTTTGAATTTATAGTTTTCTTTATGAATTCATTATTTGAACCTTATTTATTTGGTTTGTTCTTGAGTATGGTTGTTGGCTAAACCTTTACACCGCCTAGGCTTATGATGAACTTTTATTGATTTTGGATTTTCGTTTGGATTTTGTTTTTTGATATGGTTTGTGACTAAGTAAGAGGTTTATTGTTATTCATTCAATGCATATGTGTGCTTAGGATTGTTTGACGAGTTTTATTGTTTCACAGTTTCGTTGGTGATTGTTTTATATGATAGGATTCTGTTAGGTCATTTACTGTGTGTTTTTGACTAGTTTATGGTTGATTTGCAATAATACCATAGGAACAATATTAATAAATCAAGTAGGCCTAAGTGTGTGGCTAATCTAAATAGCTGTAAGGTGATAGATTATGTGATAGGTCTTGGTTAATGAATTGCTAGATTTAGTTCTCTGTAAGGAGTCTGTCTAGGTTTGGTTTATTTGCCTTGTCTATCTAGTCGAGTGAATTCTTTAAATTACCTTTGATTTCCGCGCTGTAAGGTAAGATTTCTTATAGAGGTACTTGTCATAAAATAAATTAGCGATCGTAAGCGAGTCTAATTAAAACCGGTAATTTTTATAGCTTATTAGGATTCCATAGGTGTCTTCTTGAGAAGGGTCAAGGGTCCTGTTCGGTTTCCCATTAAGTGAATAGTTTAAGATCCTGGTTTCATAACTTAGCATTTTCCAACCATTTGATAATTGATACATTAGGAATTCTAGCCTAGATGATTGTTCGTCATCATCTGAATAAAGTCAATGTTTAAGCCGTCTTAAGTTTTATTAATTAGTTTCAATATTATTTTAATATTCGTTTTTAGTAAAACCCCCCAATAAAAATAGACGTGTTTGTAGTTGAGTCTAGTCTAGTTAATTTACGTAATTTAAAGAGTCTCGTGGGTTCGATATCCGGACTTACTTAGCTATAATAGAGTTGACCGGTTAACTTGTCGGTTAGTAGTTTTAGTTAAGGTAAGAGTTTAAAATTATTACTTAGTGTGTAGATTAGCATAGTTTTAGTTAATAATTTTATAACTACTTTTAGCACATCAACATGATTCAAAATGATGGTTTTAATGCAATGTCTCAGAATGCTATTCTAAACAATGATGATGTGGAAGATGCTTTAGAAGTTGACACTGGACATGAGATTGAAAGAAATACGGATACAAAGGGTCTCCCTCGCTAGCATGACTTCGGAATTGAATGGACATTAATGTAAGGAAAATGGCTACCCTTCGTGGAATTTGTAAACGACATGGTCATAATGAAGCAACATGTTCCTCTAAGCATGTGGAGTCATTTTGACTTTTAGTTTTAATTTGTATTTGATATTGATACCACTAACGGTTTGACGAGTTGATATTCTATTTATATTTGGATTGCTAAAATAACAACTACTTTGATTCATTTTATGGTTGGGATTATTAGAATTTTGTTGTTTCCTAATACTTGTTTTGCAAAATTGTAGTTTTAACTTTTGTAAAATTATAGCTTTAGTTTTTGCATATATTTTTTATTTTTTCGATTTTTATGTGAATTCTTTGTTAAATTTGTGCAAATTGTTTTGTAAAAAAATGATCTCGTAAACAACAAAAATATTAAACCATCTTTTTGTTGAATTTTTTGATCTTTGGTTGTATTTTTTTATTGAAAAAAAATAATTAAAGAAAGAAAAGCATAGATTAGGTGAAAATAAAGAGGATGGAAAAAAGTATGGTAAACATTTTTTAAAGTATACAAAAGGTAAATATTTTTTGTATTTACACCTATTTGGAAAAAAAACTCCTTTTAAGTGTGTTCTAACATATCCTCTTCAACTATTGTTTTTGATAGAAATATCGCCTTACTAACGCTCGCCACTTCCCAGTGGTTCCTCTAGTGTCGTCACTCGATAACTGGGTTTCTATTTTATTAGTTACCACCCATAATGTAACATCTTGAAAATTTCCATACCAATTTTGACAATTTAGGAAGCTGAGTGACCAGTTAGTCATTTAGCTAAAATAAAAATATAAACAGCTCATGAAGAGACATGTGGTTGATGACTAATTGAATTAAGACGCATGACTGATGATTAATCAAGTGGAATGACATGTGTTGCCACATGTCAACACGAAAGGACATGTGTCATCACAAGAATGAATGGTGGCAAGCGATGGTACGACCGGGGGTGTGAGTGAACAACTAAAAAATATTGGCCATGTGCTCCTCATTTGTGGCATCCCAAACACCAAACAACTCTCATTTCTTGAAGTTCGTGCCATACCGACGCCATTCAGGAATTCTGATGTTTCATATCCCGACACCCTACGCATAGTCAAAGTGTTGCTTTTCGTCCTTAAGCGTTATACCCGTTTTAAGATCCAAGGTGATCATTCATTAAATATAGAGAACTTTTTAATTGAACAACTCATCAAAATGTGAATACACTCAACCTTTTTATAGCATGAATACATTTAAACTCTTTTACGGCGTGAATACTTCTACTTTTTTAAAACGTATTTACTCTTTTAAAAATATGGATATTTATCCATCTTTAAGAGTTAGAAAAGAAGTAACATGAGGGTTGATTTAGATCCTCTAAAATGTTTGATACAACGTAGTAATTAAACACTCAGGCTAAAATACACGTACGTTTGGATCCTTACATATATGATCTGTAGTGAGCACATTACATACATACCGGCCATGGGGCCGGTATGTGTATATTTGTAGGCGTCCCTGAATCGGTTTATGCGTATATTAGTTCCGATGTGATGGGATTGAGACCCACTAAGTTGTTGAACGCTATTGGTGTTCTGTCATAACGAATTAAGAAAACATTTTATCTAGTAAACGTTATTCACCCACATACAACAGACGTATTTTTAAAAGTGTTTCAGGTAACCAGGAGTAAGGCATAGAAGTGAAAATGCTCGGTGGAGATATAAGATCCTATGCATAGAATATAACAGATAACTCAACTAATTTTGTAAACGAAGCATATGTAAACTTCTTTTTAACGTGAGTAATTTTGTAAACGTATAAGGGTTTTTAATTCCTTATGTTATTAAAGTAAATATTTTATTAAACATTTTTCGTTGCCTAACCAAACTTTGATAAAATTAACAAAACCGATACCAACTATTATTCATACGACCAAGCCCTCGAGGCCGGGTGTGAAACACAAGTTCTAAGGTAGGAAATAACACAAGTAAACCAAATGGATAATTAGTTTGTTTTAGGTGTTTGATTCTGGAAAAACTTGATATGTCGACCATTGAATACTCAAGCATCGGGTTTATCTTCCTTCAACAGGCTCTCGATCCACAATCAGGTTGATTAAAGGTGAGATCATTCATGAGATGGAACTTGTGGTTGGACTTCGATCAATAGAGCTTGTTATCTAACGACTGTAGAACTAGTGTCACTCTGATACCACTTGTTATCCCAAATCAGAGAAGCTGACTAACCAAGAACTGATCGTGGTGAAATTCTTGCGTAGATTTACTAAAACTATTTAATGGCTCTTTTTATTAAAACTAGAAATGAGAGATGACAAAATAAAACAAAGATAGATATGGTTTATATAATCCCCTTTTACACTTACAACAAGAATTAGGCTACTAATTAATTACAACAAATAATTAAAGACTAATTTTAACTGTTATCTTGATCTCTTCCGGTCTTCCCATGAGATCGAACTGTACTATCCTATACATAATCTCATTTAACATGCCATGAATTTTGTATTCTATTACGGGTCTTCACCCGTTGCATGGTGTGCGCAAAACTAGCTCACGGTTGCCTTATCTTGATGTGAGGCCGAGTACATGGCAACCTCCTTATCAACATGTAAAGTCGTATTACTTTGGTAATTATTGGGAAAGATTACTTGAGAATGTTAAAGAAGATCGTGCTCAATATTGATAGAATTTCAATTATAGCTCTAAGAATGGGTAGTTTAGCCCGTTAAGTGATGAATATGATTAATTAGTTTTCTTACTTAGCAAGTTTGGTTTATTTTATAAATAAATCATTACCGGTTAGGGTTTGATTGTTGAGAGTTATTGTAATAGGGTTTTGAGTTATTTTACTAACTAAAAACAATCAGTTCTCTCTAAATTGTGTGTGTTCGTTTATTTGTTTTGTGTTCTTGATATCATTTCAATGTACCATTGGTAATCTAGCAACTTTATCTCTATAGATTGATGGTTTATCAATATCTCATAGTTTCATCATCACTAATTCTTTGAAATATCTCTATTTATAGAGAGATTCGTATGATCACTAAATATATCTGAAAAACATTGTTCAGTGACATTGTTTTGTTCGCCTATTTCAACAATATCAATCATCTTCCATCCAACATTGTAATGCTTAGGTCATTGTTAGAACTTATTCCATACGATATTGAAGATTGTGCAATATCTTGCATATATTCTCCAACGTAAAAGGCGGGTTCTTTAGGCGAATGCAATGGCCCTTCACTCCCCAAAATCAAGATCACAGAAGTCATAGTTGGCCTATCATCTGGGTGGCGCTGAACATACAACAAATAATACATTATTTTATATGCAACACAATTTTCAATAAGAGGACACTACCCTTTCCCGGTGGTGAGTCCATGGATTTCGTGGAAAAAAAGAACCTCAAATCCGAGGGTGGTGTTCAAAAATGGGATCGGCCAGGGAAATGGAGATCATAGATTCTCATGACCTCCACCCCGCCTCCTCTAAGAATAAAAATAAAAAAGTAGATAAAAACAAATATTTATATTACCTTTTTAATAGGTGAAAGTAAAGATAGCTACAATAAAATTATTCAATCTCTAATGCCTTCTCTTCATTTATACACCTTGCACTTTTTTTTAAATTATGGAGACCAAACTTACATGTCCAATAAGGTTGTTGTAGTGTTCTTTTTGGTTGAATCCTCTGTTTTTCTCCCCATTCCAACACGACTACACCGAAGCTATATATGTCTGATTTTGCCGAAAAGATACCATCTCCTGCATATTCAGGTGCCATGTAGCCACTACAAGGAATAAAAACATAATGCAAGTGATTCTCATAATAAAATGGAATGAAGTGAGGCTATATCCATCTCACTATGTTCCAACCACTTTGTTTGTCTTTGCTTCTAACTGCTTTCCTCCAAAAAAATTCTAGCCGTTCCGAAATCTGATATCTTCGGGTTCATATAAGCAAAATATTACTGGCTTTCAGATTTCTATGTATGATTCTAAGACGAGAATTCTGGTGAAGATAGAAAAGTCCGCGAGCAATTCCATTGATAATGCGGTTACCTGCGAGCCAATCAAGGAGTTCGCTTTGAAATTTATCTGTGAGTAGTTTGAATTTTAGTTGTCGGTTTGACATAAGTTTTATTCGTTTTATTTAACTTACCAATAGGAATGAATCATGTAACACCCCGTTTCCTGTTTCGGTTAATAAAATAATAATAATAATAATAATAATAATAATAATAATAATAATAATAATAATAATAATAATAATAATAATAATAATAATAATAATAATAATAATAATAATAATGAGTTGGGCGTGTGTTCGGTTAAGTGAATGTGGGCAATGGACTTGGGTTAATAAGGAAGAGAGACCATGGGCTTAAGCCCATGACCCATGATATAAATACCATAATTAACCATTAATTCATTCATTTCCACTCATTCCATACACAATCAAAAACACACACTTAAGCTCTCTCTTATCTTTCTCTTCTCTCTAGCTGAAATAACCAAGAAAACTCGAGCATCGATCCAAGGTAATAACGTTATGATATTATATGGATCCAAACTTGCTAGATCTAGTCGCGAAACGATGAGCCGACACCCTAAACCGTTAAAGTCACGAGATCTGGATGGAATCGAGAATAAACCGATCAAAAGATGAGCTTAGGGGTCACCCTAGCTCAGATCTGGATCGAACGGGATGAAAAGCGGTGAAAATGGTGAAAAACGAGTGAGATCTCGCTTTTCAGGCGAGATCCCGGTTTTCCGGTGATAACGGCGCCGGAAAACAGCGTACGAGGTTAAAGGGAATGCCATAGAATATTCTGATATTCTCTGACCTAACCCTAATTCATTACGGAAGATTAACGAATGGGCCTTAATTCGTTATGCCCATTCGCTAAGGAAAAGTAACGAATAAGCCTCAATTCGTTATGCCAATTCGTTAAGAAAGAATGGCGAACTAACCCCACTCATTAAGTCCATTCGTTAAGTGAGTGACGTATGAACCTCATTCGTTATAGAGTTCATTTGTTAGCCAGACCAAACGAATGAGTCCATTCGTTATGAAGTTCAGTTCGTTATAAGGGCCAATTCGTTACAAAGGCCAATTCGTTATAGGGTCCTTTCATCAAGAAATAACGAAGGAGCCTCCATCGTTAACGAACTAGATAACGAATTAAGTTTGAAAGAATGATAGAAAGGTCCCTGGACTTAGAAAAGAATGATTTAATTACATATAATAGCCCTTGGACTTTATTAATTGATGAAAGATACCATAAAGGATTTACAAGTTAACAAGAAAATATTATTATGGAATCCTAATGGAAAATTGCTAAGAGCAGTTAATGAAAATATTTTTTTTCCAAGTTGACCTGGCAGCTTAACCCCAGCCAGGGGCTCTGCCCCTTGGACCCCGCTAGGGGCTGTCGCCCCTAGAACCCCACTGCCAGGGGCACTGCCCTCGGACCTCCGTTCATCGACGGTTATAATTAAACTAGAAATGCGATATGGGTAGAGATAGTTAATTGATACATGTAATTGTTATGCAGTTAGTTGCGCACAACTAAAGAAGGGAATAACCATTAACGATGAACGTAACAGAACGCATGTGAGTTTCTAGCCCGATTTCCTTGTTATGTTTTCCGGGTTGTATGCATACTCAATGTGAATGTTAATACACTTACCTTAAATGGTAAGTGTATGCTATGATGATTGATGTGATAGCATGTATGAATGTTATGAATGTATGCTTGTCGGTACATGAACGATCTTCGGATATTGCACGTATCGCCAGGAAAGGTGTGTCTTATATAAGGTGCATGAATTATGTATGAATGAGTAAGACTATAAATGAACGTATATAATAGAATACATGTATGAAGAAGCGTAAGAATGGTTGATTAGATAGAGAAGAAAGGGACCAGACCCTAATAATATCTGAGATAGAAAACGAAGGGACCAGACCCTAATAATATCTGAGATAGAGAAGGAATAATATCTGAGATAGAGAAGAAAGAGACCAGACCCTAATAATACCTGAGATAGAGAAGGAATGAACCAGACCCTAAAAATATCTGAGATGGTAAAGATAGTTACGCATGTATTATGAATGTATGAATGTATGAAAGACAGAAAGAAAGTATGTATGTACGAATGAAAGAAAGATAACAGGCTAGGTATGTAATATGTAGATACATATATATGAATATGTGAATGTATTATATGTTGCCTGACTAACTAGAACTCACTCAGCGTAGCTGACTTTTAGTATGCACGCAGGTGAGTAGGATAAGACAGCCGGCTTGAAGGTGGACACATGGCAGATGAATAAAGAAGCTGGCATATGAAGACTCAGTTGTTAATGTTTGAACTAAAACACATGTTTTAAGTTGTGTTTTAAAGACAAGTTATGAATGTTTTGTAATGAATGTTGAAGTTTAATTTATTCCATGAAAGTTTTAATTAACTCTGATATTTAGAACTGTGTTTATGAGTAAATCCAACGCTACAGTAGGGCACCGGGAGCGGGGCCTTACAAATCAAGACCTTTGTTTGGCATGTATTCATAAATCAACATATTTTCTGCTCCCTCTATGCAACACCCCAAAAGCTTGACAAGATTGCAATGTTGTAGTTTAGATATGGAGATATCTTCATTCTTAAACTCGTGAACTCCTTGAGTTGCTGTTTTTGCTAGCCGCTTCACTGCGATTTCCTGCTCGTCTTCAAGACGCCCTGAAACATATACTTTTTAAATATAGACATGCATGCATGAATACATACATACATACATACATACATACATACGCGCGCGCGCACACACACATATACATTAAAATCTTCAAAAAATTAAAAACTTCTAAGAACTCATCGCAACCAAACATTTTTTTAATTTTGCTCATATAGTAAAATTGTTTGAGACTAGTTTTATCATATTTTATATATAATTTTTTATTACATATATAAATTACAAGTTTACATATGTGTAAAATTTAAGTAATAGAAATTTACATATATGTAAAAAAATTAGATAGGTGTAAAAACTAATTTTCATAATTGTAATCATAAATATAGATATAAAAAGTGATAAACTACACTCAAATAATATTAACATACAAAAAAATTTATAAAAAATTTTAGTTATTAAGTGTTCCTTCAAGTTCTTAAATAATTTAAGAGTTCTGTAATTATACTCATCATATGCATATATATATATGTATATTATAGGGGATGGTTCAGACGAGAAGTCAATCTGAACCATTGATCATGTGTAATAAATAGTATTCAATAAAAATGGCAATTTGGTAATTACCAAGAATGAAGTGAAAGCGATAGGTTAGTTTACGCAAAGGTTTTAACGCATGAACTTTTTACTTATTTATTTTACTATGTCTATGTTAACAATGCGATGCTTAATGCGACGTGAAGCATAAACATACATCCACTTTGATTTAAGTTCTTTAACAAATTTTCTTAATGTTAACCAAGTTTTGTTTTTGCCGCATCACACGGAGACAAAATACTCGTTATGAATAATTAGTAAATAAGCATCCAAATTTATTGATTTACAAGTAAAAGTAGTGTCCACCTAAATATCACTGGCAGAGGGCTATGATACACTTATCAATATATTGATAATAATATCATCGTATATATACGGGCTTACAACTTGTTAGATAATTGTTATAAGAGCATCCATAGTGGGATTCTTCTTCTTCCAAGGTATGAAAGGATGTGGCAATGGACGGATGATGTGGAGGTAGACTCCATCAATGTGGAGTTAAAGTTTTTGAAATAAGTTTGGGACTCACGGGCACTAGGAATGTTGGTCGGGTATTTTATTGATATGTAATTTGTGACCAAATTAGAACCATACAAAATGAGCACCTAGGAAAAAAAGGCCATATGCGGATAATGAAGAATCATAAGACTAAATTACCTGGGATGCATGTGCCCATAAGAAATCGTGGAGCCACCAATTAATTGTAATAGAACTATGTGCAAAGTTTCCTCCCGTGATATGAGTTACTACTCCTTGATTTCTTATACTGGCCCAAACATCTGACTGCATTTTCCAACTGAAATGAAATATGACCACTGAAATTGAATTGTACATCCAGAATAGTCCAAAGAACACTTGGTCCCAAGCTGATACTTGGCATGCCCCCCCCCCCCCACGGAAAACGAAAGGCTTGGAAGGGGGAGATGTCAAGTATCAGCTTGGGACCATGTCTTCTTAGGACTATTCTGGATGTACAATTCAATTTCAGTGGTCATATTTCATTTCAGTTGGAAAATGCAGTCAGATGTTTTGGGCAGTATAAACGATCAAGGAGTAGTAACTCATATCACTGGAGGAAACTTTGTGCAGAGTTCTATTACTATTAATGGGTGGCTCCGCGATTTCTATGGGCACATGCATCCCAGGTAATTCAGTCTTATGGTTCTTCATTATCCGTATATGGCCTTTTTATCGTAGATGCTCATTTTGTATGGACTTTTAGTTTAATATTTTTATTCAGTGGATGTGGTTATTGGCAAGAACTTATTGAATCCATTATTTGGGCTCATAATAAAATAAAAGTTGCTCATGCTACCCAACCGCGATCCTTAAGCATTGTACAAGGACGTGTTGTAGCAGTAACCAAATACCTTCTAGGTGGAATTGCCATGACATGGGCGTTCTTCTTAGAAAGAGTTATTGCAGTAGGATAATGGCTAGGAGGATTTGAAAGGCGTTATGACATTAAGATTTCCAAGGTTTAGCAATGGTCTAGTTAGTGGCTTATTAGAAGTGGAAGGCGTTCTGGTGGGATCCTCACGGACATGAAGTCAGTTTGATAAGGATCGAGTGACATTGCTTCTTTGACCTGAACCCCTTAGATATGATGCAAAAAGGATCTAGTTCTATCCTTGATCAGAGATTTTTTCTATGAAAAAGACGAATTAAAGTTTAAAGAGGGGGGAGGAGAAGGAACCCTCGACCGCCAACAGTTAGAGGAGGATTTATTTTAATCACATAGTTTGGGCTCTTAAAATATGGCTCCCTTGGGGCTTTCTATTTGATTGTATCGAAAGGCCAATGAATTGGGATTTCTCTATTGGTCCAGGTTATTTAAGGGCAAGCGTTATGATGAAGAGGATGAGCTTCAAGAGAAAAATTTGAAGTTCTTGTAGAATGAGCTTCAAGGGAATGATTCGAAGTTCTTACAGTATGAGCTTCAAGATAATGATTCAGAGTTCTTGCAGAGTTGGACCGTGGAGTACCAGACACGAGATAGATCTTCTAAAGAACAAGGTATTTTTCAAATAAGCCAATTCATTTGAGACCATGTAGAGACACTCTTTTTCTATTCAAAGCTCAGTCATTTGTCTTTGTGTTTTCATACAAGCTTGAAGGGGACAAGAAAAGTGGGGCCAACCCCACCTTCAATGTCTTTTTTTGAAAAATAATAATCAATTCCTTTTTAATTAAAGTTGGTACAACTAAGTTAGTAGAATTTTCTTGTTTAAAGAAAAGAGAAATTAAATCATATAATAAATTCTATAAATTAACACACACATAACTAGAGAGAGAGGAAGGTTCAAAATGAACCTTAGTCAACAAGGTTACCAAACAGATGCAAGAATTTTTTATGAAAAAGATGACATCTTTAGATAAATTTCATGAGAAAATAAATGAAATTGTATTTAATCAAGAAATGATCATTCTAATGATAAACCACTTGAACATGAATCCGATCACATTTATCTATTATTTATTTTAAGTTAATTTACACCTTTTCATTTTTACTTAATGTATGTTTATTTTTTAGTTAGTGTATGTCTTAAATGTATTTTATTTATTTTTGGTGATTTATTTTTAACTATTTAAAATACAAATTCTAGTATATAAAGATATATGAAATATAAAAACTAAATTTGTTATAAAAGTTGTTTGATTCAATACATAATTGATTGTATGAATAGGTGATGATGTGGCCAGCTTGGGGAGGTTTGTTGTGGAATAAAGTGGAAGTTTTTGAGAAAGTTTGAAATATGAAGTGACGTTAATAGACGGTCAATAAAGATTTATTGTTGTGGATGCACTTGTGACAACTTCCTAAATATTGTCAACTATGATATCAACAATTCTAGAGGTACAAGGGCACCAAGCCCCTCACAAGAGTTCCTGAGGGGTGTCACGTTTGTGGGGGATTTGTAAATGTTTGTTGTTGTGGATGCTTTTGTAACAAATTCCTAAATATTTGCAACCATGCAAATCTCATCACAAGCATTGCCCATTGGACCCCATAAAGGGGACGCCCTCAGGAACTCGATAATATTTAAATTTGGATGGAACGATAATATTTAAATCTTTTTGAATCTTGTCGTCACTGTCCAAATTTATTGGTCTATTTTAAGATATTGAAGATTAGTGGACTATTTATTATTTTCTCTCTATGATCCATTTAAATAATTTTACCGTCTTAAATTTGTAAGCACATTTTATATATGAAAAAAATATATAATATATACTAATGGCGAATGAAAAAAACTTTAATTTACAATTCTTAAACCTCTAATTATCCGTTTTAAATAATAATACCTTGTGATAATTTTGAAGCAAAGTATATTCTTAAATTTGCTAGTGCATTTTCTTCTGGTAGGGTTGATTCGGATTTTATTTTGGAAATTAGTGGTTATATTCATGGGGTTAGGCTAAACGTACCCCTTTTCTGTACTTGTCATACCCTCTCCATTAGACTTACAGTTCCTTCAACAATTTTATTTGACATATTACTACCCTCTAATATTTTTAGTCATTTCAAGTCTTCTTTAAAATATCAACTCAAATACTATAAAGTTTATATTTTTATTTTTTTTCATTTTTTATCTTTTTTTTTGTTTATTGTTCTTTATCAAAATGCTAATATTATTATCATTATAAAATGTATTTAAAAAAGAATGATATAACGCCTTTATAAAAATGACAAAACGTTTTGTTTATATTTATCTTATCATATGCCTCAGACCCGGCAAAAAGATCATTTAAATATTTTTTTGATAGGTTTGAATGAATTAAATTAACGTCATATAAGAAAAGAACCAACTTGTTGATCAAGTCTTATGTTGTTTAATGTATTTTATTGATGAAAAAAAATGTGTTTTTTTTAAAGTAAGTTATCTCTAAAAATTATTAAAAAAAACTCATCCTAAAAGTATTAAAACACTTATATAAAGTATTAATATATAAAACGTTTTTTACATAAACAGTTTTTGTTATTTAAAAAAACAAAAAAAATATTATAATATGCAAAAAGAAGGAAAAGAAAATCTATTTAAATAATAATAAAAAAAACTTTTTTTTAGTTAATAATGATAATAAAAGACGATAAATGACAAAGAATGAACATAAAGGTTTAAATCGTATTATTGTAAAACTTGAGGGATGGGATACGTTTAGTAAAAATGAAGAAAATGGGGGGTACGTTTTAGCAACACCCTGTTCATGTGGTTCAAAGAAATTAAATTAGAGCAATGATTGAAGTGTCGTATTTGTTTAGTGTATTTATCTGTTGACTCATGGATTTTTCTTAATTGACTTTGACTTTGATTAAGCGTTTCAATCACAATTATTAACGGGTGCTGCTAAACGTACCCCAATTCCATCCATTTTTACTAAAAACACCCCTCCATCAAGTTTTACGATTAATACGATTTAGACCTTTTTGTTTTTTCTTTTGTCATTTTTGTTATCTTTTATTATCATTATTATTTTTATAAAAGTATTTGTTTTCTATTTTTATTTAACTAATTTTTTCTATTTATCTTTTTATGTATATTTAAAAGCCTTTTATAAAAACATATTTTTTCTTACTTAGAAAAACGCTTTTTTTCTTGTCTAAAAAACGTTGTTTTCCTTGTTTTTAAACAAATGTTTTTTTTCTATACTTTTTTTAATCTTTTTGGAGAGTTTTTTTTTTTTTAAATTAAG
>NW_027506704.1:0-42500 GCF_021521415.1 Bidens hawaiensis
ATGCGCGCTAACTTGTCGTTATTTTCCTTTTCGCGCGTCGTTGTCGCGCGGGCTGGAAGTATGAGTTTAGCCATTACATGTCAGCTTGTGTTACTCAGATATCCACTATGATTCCGCGCGCGGCCTCGACCTGAGACCTTAACATGATATGGCATGTACTTTGCCTTAGTTATGTTTAAGGATTTTTATGATCAGGCTGCGCGGGATGTAAGATGGATGTTTGTGAGTGTTTTGAGCTAAGGCTCTTTGTTTTGGGCTAAGGCCCTGACGTTTTTAGAGTTAAGACTCATTAACGTGTTTGAGCTAAGGCTCGTAAGTTTGGGCTAAGGCCCTGACGTTTTAGAGTTAAGACTCGTTAACGCGTTTGAGCTAAGGCTCGCGCATGTATGTTTTACTTCACTTTATTTTGTTTGAAGTCAATATAGTGTTGTCATATTGTTCCAATTTAATAAAGGAAGTGTGAAACATGTATGCAAAGGTAATAGACAAATATTGAAAGATAGCGCGAATCATCATTCATGATGGCTTAAAAGCCTTCATTACAAATTTGAACTTTTACATGAAGCATTTTCTAAGTTGTGCCGCGTTCCACGAGCGCGGTATCTTTTTTCCATTCAAATCTTTTAAAGCGTACGCGCCTTTCCCCAAATCTTCTGAAATTTGATAAGGTCCCTCCCAATTGGGGACATTTTTCCTGGGGGTATTGCGCGACTAGCTTCATTGTTTCGAAGGACAAAATCATTTTTCTTGAAGTGGCATTCTTAACGCGCTGATTATAATATTTTTCCAGCTTTTTCTTGTATCTGGCTTCATTAATGATAGCCGCTTCTCTGCGCCCTTCAAGCAAGTTAAGGTCCAATCTTCTTTCGCGCTCGTTATCAGTTTTGCTCATCATGAGTACCCTATGGGATGGGCATCCAATTTCTGCTGGGATCATAGCCTCTGTCCCATAGGTTAGGCTGAACGGGGATTCGCCATTGCTAGTTTTGCTTAATGTCCTGTGCGCCCACAGGACATTAGGTAACTCTTCGACCCAAGAATGGGATTCTCCCTCCAACCTTTTCTTCAGCCCATTTAGCAAACTTTGATTCGCGCGCTCCACTTGACCATTCCCCTGAGGGTGGTAGACGGATGTGAAGATTTGGTTGATGTGCAATTCTCTGAGCCAGCTTGATATCTTCCTGTCAGTGAATTGTTTGCCATTGTCGCTCACAATTTCCATGGGAAGGCCAAAACGGCAAATGATGTGGCTCCAGATAATTGCTTCATCGCCTCAGCTGTGATTTTTGCTAGTGGCTTGGCCTCAACCCATTTTGTGAAATAGTCTATCGCCACTACCAAAAATTTCACTCGCCCTTGCGCTTGCGGCAGGGGCCCTACAATATCAATGGCCCATTTGTGGAAAGGCCATGCGGAGGTGACTGGAATCAAGTTGTTCTTTGGACGCATGGTGTTTGGTGCGTAGCTCTGACATGCCTTGCATTTTTGGATTTCTTTTAGCGCATCCAAGTACATGCCTGGCCAATAGTAGCCTGAGCTCATCGCCTTGGCAACCACCATGCGCGGGCCAGCGTGAATTCCACAGATTCCTTCATGAATCTCCCTAATCACATAGGTTGCTTCTTCAGCATCCAGGCACTTCATGAGCGGTCCAAGATAAGAGCGCCGATATAATGTACCATCAAGTAATTCATAGTTCTGTGCCTTGTGTCTTATCTTTCTCGCCTGGTGCGCGATCGTCCGGTAACTTCCCCTTCATCAGGAATTCTGTTATTGGAGTTATCCAGGATGAAGGGGTTGTATGAATTACAAGGACCGATTGCGTTTGCACTGACGGGCTGCTCATTACCTCCACCCTGACATCTTTGCCAAAGTGATCAAAATTAGTTGATGCCATTTTACTCACGCGTCAGCGGACTTGTTTTCGCTGCGCGAGATGTGTATTATTCTGAAGAAGTCAAACTGCTCAACGAGCTTTTTTGCCTGCTCTAGATACAGAGGCATTGTGTTCTCCTTGGCGTCATATAGGCCGTTGACCTGAGCAGCTACCAAGTAAGAATCAACATGCGCCTCTAGTCTTTTAACCCCAAACTTGCGCGCGATGCGCAGACCAGCCAGCAGGGCTTCATACTCAGCCTCATTGTTGGTACTCTTGAAGTCCAACCTGATAGCATAAGTATATTCACGATTATCAGGGTCCATCAGTTTGAGGCCTGCGCCGGACCCTTCGCTGTTGGAGGCTCCATCAGTGAATAGCCTCCAAACATCTTCTTCATCATTTGCTCGCGGAGGATCTACCTCGCGCTGAGCTTCTTCAATCTTTCCGTCTGGGATTTCCGTGATGAAATCCGCCAAAACTTGACCCTTTATCGCTGGACGGGGCTTATAAGTGATCGTGTGTTCACCTAATTCCAGCGCCCACTTTGTCAGCCTTCCGGAGAGCGCGGGGCGTCGCAAAACTTGCTGGATGTTGTAACCAGTCAGAACTTCAATAGGATGACCATTGAAGTATCTATGGAGCTTGCGCGACGCGTGTGTTAGTGACAAAACTAACTTTTCCATTATGGAATAGCGCGTCTCAGGGTCTGTGAGCACCCGACTCACATAGTATATCGGCGTTTGTATCCCCTTGCGATCCACCAATAATACTGCGCCGATCGCGCGGTCTCCAGATGACAGGTACAATGTAAGGGTCTCGCCAGGAAGTGGAGCTGTGAGCGCTGGCAATTTAATGAGACATTCTTTTATCTCAGTGAAAGCTTGCTCAGCCTCAGGCGTCCACTTGAATTGGCTCTTCTTCAAACAGTTCCTCAAGGTGTTAACGAATGGAGTAGATTTGCTGGCGTGGTTCGCTAGGAACCTGTTGATTGACACCAATCTACCATTCAGCTTCTGAACCTCTTTCATGGTGGATGGTGAAGGCATGTCAAGGATGGCTTCCACCTTTTCAGGGTTCACCTTGAAACCATCCTTAGTGACCATTACACCAAGAAATTTCCCCTCTTCTGCGCCGAAAGTACATTTGCTCGGGTTGAGCCTCATGTTAACCTCCGTTAGGCGCTGAAGGGTTTCCTCGATGTCTTTGAGCATTTGTCTCTCCTCCCTGCTCTTGATCACCAAATCATCGACGTAGACTTCTAGATTTCTTCCGATTTGTTCACTGAAAACCGAATCCATAAGTCTCTGATAGGTTTGCGCCCGCATTTTTTAAACCAAAGGGCATTTTTGTGTAACAAAAAACACCCTTGTCGGTTCTGAAGGCCGTCTTGTCTTCATCCTGTGGTGCCATTTGAATCTGGTGATAGCCTTTATAGGCATCCAGGAAACATTTGAGCTTGAATGGCGCCACGGAGTCCACCTTTGCGTCGATGTTTGGGAGGGGGTAACAATCTTTCGGACATGCTTTGTTGAGGTCCTTGAAGTCAATACACATTCTCCATGACCCGTTGCTTTTCTTTACCATCACAGGATTGGCTACCCATGTCTGGTATCGAATTGGGCGGATGATGTTTGCGCGCAACAGGTCCTCCACTTGCTCATTCATGGCCTTCGCCTTTTCATCCCCCATGATTCTCTTTTTCTGTGCAATTGGCTCCACCGACTTAAACGTGTTAAGAGAATGTTGCGCCAAGTCTCGCGGGACCCCCGTCATATCGGAGTGTTGCCACGCGAAAACCGACGTGTATTTTGTAAGCAACTTTTTCATTCTCAATCTCGTTTCGTCTGAAATGGTTGCGCCAATTGTGACCGTTTGCTCTGGGAATTTTGGGTTTAAAATCCACTTCTCTGGCGCATTGTCAGCCATTGTAAGTTTCATTCTCCCTTCCCGCGGCGTGCTTGTCACTGCGCACAAATGATCGCGGTAAACAAATGCTACGCCTGTTGGTGTAGGGATCCCCAATGCGCCGTGCGCTGGCGACGGTACAGCATTAAATTGGGCAATCGTTCCCCTACCCAGGATCATATTGTGGCATGACGTGGTGGGCAAGACCAAGAAGTTGACAACTTCGGCTCGCTTGTGCTCATCATCCCCCATAGTTAGTTCAAACTGAATCTGGCCTAGGGGATGTATGATTTCATTTGAGACACCGCAGATCGGTGCGTTCACAATTTCGAGCCGCGCTTGGTCTGCCGGGTCTAACTTTCTGAAACACTGCTCATACATAATGTCAGATTCGCTTCCAGTGTCCACCAGGACCTTTGACACTTCGTAATGAGCAATGTGTGTGGTAATGACTAGAGGACTGCTTATTGAAGGGCCTCCCCTGATTCTTGGGAAGATGACTTGCTGCTCGCGCCAATCTCCGTGAATTTGCGCGCTTCTCTTTCTTGACGTCTGCCCTTGTCGTCCCCCCTCAGCCACACAGATTCTTTTGTACTTCTTGCTGGCAGAGGCTCCCTCCGGTTGCTCATCTTCTATTCTTTGGTTTTTTACCAAGTGAGCCAGCCTGCCCGACTTTACATCCTTCTCGATCGCATCCTTTAAATGATGGCATGCGTCGGTGTTGTGGCCCGGGGACCTGTGAAATTCACAATATTTGCCACTGTTTTGCGGTCCCTTGTAGTGTAGTTGTTTGGGAGGCTTGAATTGGACATTCTCAGTACTTAACACCTGTGAAGGTGTTTTAGTGAGGGGAGTCCATATTCTTGGCAGAGGTCTGCTGGGATCTCTGCCGCCCTCCCTCTTGTCACCCTCCCCGTGTTTACGAGCATCCTTTTGGGGCTGGGGTGAGCTTGGTTGCGCTTGTTTTTCCGCGGAAGAAAAACTTGTTGGCTGCAACCTGGACCATACAGAGTTCTGTTTGGGCCTCTTCTCTTTGCTGCGCGGTGATTCAGCCTGATGCGCTCTTTCTCTTGCCCTATCTTGGGCAATCTGTTTCTCATTTCTCGCGAAAACTCGCGATGCCTCCATTAACTTGGCCCACGTGGTGGGCATACCATCTTTGCTTACGAGAGCTCGTCGTAACTGATCACTGCGCGCGCCTTGTATAAAGGCCACGCGCAGGAGCTGCTCAGTTATGCCCCCGATTGCCAGGGACTCCTGATTGAAACGAGTGATGTAATCTTCAATCGTTTCATCATTCCTGCGTATGCAGTGCATGATGTCATCAGGATCGCGCGTGTGCCTGCGCTGCTGTACGAAGTGGGCTTGGAACTTTTCTAATAGTTCCTCGAACCCATCAATTTGCCCTGTCGGCAAGCTTTCGAACCATACCCGCGCAGCACCCGTGAGGCAGCGAGCAAACATATGACACCATGTTGGCATCGTCCAGCTCTCTAGGTTTCCCGTGTTATAGAAACCCTGCAAAAAGTCATCTGGATCTGTTGTGCCATCATATTTGCCCAGACCACTTGGCATCTTGGTCTTGTGCTGGATGGGAGCCTGCGCGATGCGCGCAGTAAACTTTGAGTGTTTTACCAGGATGGCTGGTCTGTAGGGTGTGGTTACGTCAACTTGCCCTCTGACCGGTGGGCTGTATGGCATGTGCAGATCCAGATCTGCTCTGGCCCCAGGCGCCATGTTCACAGGCGCGCGGAGCTGCGAGCCTCCTGCATGAGTATCCCTTGTCTTCCTCATGCTATGCACTTCTTCATCACTGAACTCAGTGTGTGCAGTGTGAACAGAATGCCCTTCTTCCGGCGCGCGCGGCCTTTTTGTAGGCTGCTTATCAATCGCTTGCCTTTGTGTTTGGTCGGCTAGCTTCTTCTGTTTGATCATTTCAGTGTACTTTTCCATCAGACGCCGCTGCTCATTTATGAGCCATTCATTCGGATCGTTTGCTTCATCTTCTGGACCCATTGGTCCTTTCAGCTTCGCGCCGGCCATATTTTGTAACGTGTGATCGTCTGGAGGAGTTTCAGTCTGGCCGTGAGGGGTTGTGACGAAGGGACGGTTGCTGGTGGTACGCGTAGAATCACGCGGAACCCTCAGAACCTGCTGTCCGTCGTTAACACCCTCACGTTCAATATCCTCCAGAGCTTGATCAACGTTACGAACTCCAGAAACCATGGTGATTGATTTTTTTTTTTCGTAGATCTGGATGAGATCTGATTGCCGTTTTGTCCCACGGATGGCGCCAATGAAGAAACGTGGATCTACTCACTGGTAGCAGATCTACTTTCCTCGGGTATGATTAAACTGTTTCACCGATGGTTCCTTTGAATCCGTGTTCTTCCACCTACAAAATGAACAGCGCCGTTACTTACCCCTCAGAAAGGGACAGAGGGGTCCTCTTTGGGGTAACCCTCCGGCGTGAGAATCAGTATCTTTGTGGAGAAGATAATAAAGTGTGAGTCAGTAAAATCTCAAGAGTATTGCTGAATCGCTGAATACTCTTGATTGTGTGACTGTCTGTTTTTCTGTAACTGACTGTGAGTGAATATAATTCAATATGATTGAATGTGATATCACTGCTTGTAACTGTCAATGATTGAGTGTGAATGAATGTGTCATCAAAGTGGAGTTGATGCTGTATTTATAGTGCTAGGGTTTCCACTGGCTGGGCTCAGCCTCGTTGGCCTCCTCCAATCGCACTGCGCCACGTGTCCTCTGGGACACCTGGCGCTTTCTCGTTGGTTGAAATCATGTGGTAGCACATGTGTCATGCTGAGTTGTCGACCTTTCATTTGGCAGCTGTCAACATCAGCATATTCTTACTCCTTAAAAAGATGCCTTCTAGAAGAGTGTCTGACGTGCACAATCAAGGTTGCCCTGATCCTGATTTGGATAAGGACGAGGTTGATTATGTGCACGTGTGATATGCGCCCATCCTGAGGATGCGCGAAGTCTTCTTTTTATTCTCACGCGCAGATATTTCATGCGCAGGTGTGATATGCACGAGCGTGTGATATGCCCCGCGCGCTGGTGCGCCACGCGCATATGTGACACGCGAGCATATGTGATGTGCAAGAGCATGCGATATGCGCCGCGCGCATATGTGATGCACGAGCATATGATGCCTGAGCATGTTTTGTATGCGCGATGCGCCTGGGTTTTGGCTTTGTGCCTTCATAATGTCTTTATCTTGTGGGTTGACCCGCCTTGCTTGGTGTTGAGGCGGGTACATACCTCTTCAGCCATCAAAGCTGAAATTTGAAGATTTGAAACCACCACCTTTGAGTGTTTGAAATGCAATAATGTGCATGTGTACTAGATTTAATATTTGGATGGAGAATTCATTGATTCTGTTGTGTACCATAAAAGAAGACAACAACATTTGTCATCACTCATCATGTTTTAAGTTATACAAGATTCTTCTTTTAATTCTACATGCTTTAGTTACAATAAATTGATAAAAGGTCCTCCAAGTTTGTATATATCATGTCTTTTATATATATAAACAACCAACAACTATATACAGTAGAACGGTAAAATCCCACTAATAATAGTATAGAGACAGTGGGATGGTGGGATGTATGCAAACGATACATCAATCTTAGAGAATACAACTCCAAAAAAATCCTGAAAAGCATATACGAAACAGTTTGAATGTTTCGCATGTAATCTAGAAAACATAAGAAAAAACAACACTAAACGTATAATATTAGTAAGCTATTAGCAATGTACGTTTTTTATACTTCTAACATATATATTAGTTAATGTTACATAGTAACCTAGGCCTCTTTATAATGTGTAATTTGTTTTCTATCTAATTTTTAATAGCGTTATTGTGTTAACTGTTAATCATAATGAACTTTTATGAACGCATCTAACAATATAACTTTACTTACGATCTTTATATTTTTAATACTTATCCAAAACTATTGTGACTCGATATTGAGAAACCATTATGACTTCATTTATACCATGGCTAAGGTTACATTGTCACACCCCGAAAACTCATAATATAATTTCAGCGGAAGTCTTATAATTAAACATTTTCGGGCGATGACAGTTGCCAATAGCCAATCACAATAACCCATAATATTATTATTATTTTTTATTATTTTTTTTGTACATTTAGCAAGAAGCAGCCTTTTCTTTGCTTTACATACTTATAGTAAAATAATTATCAGCTTTTTGAAGCTTCGTATTGCTTGTCCACTTGTTCTATTTAATTGTATCTTGATTCTTTTGTCACCATAAAGCTTACACACCTTTGTACTATTATTAACGGGATTTACATTTACTAACGTTTCAAAAATCAAATCTGACCAGCCGATCCCATCAGTTAAACGGGGCCTCGATCCATCATGCCCTTTAACACCACGTAAAGCGTACGGTGCTTAACGCCCCATAACACATACGCTAATAATCATCACTTTTCAAATATTAACGCGTTATAAACAGTTTTTTATTTGTAAATAAAAAAATAGAACGTCGAACAAAAAGACGGATGGTACATACCAGCTTCTTTAAAATAACATTATCATGGGTGTACATTAGTACATATGTAGACTGTGGTAAAAGTTGAACACTATAACAACAATGATTTTAATGTTTGCAAAAATAAAAACAAATTGTTGTTCATTCATAACTTAAAAAATAGTTTTACATTTATATTTTTTATATATAATATATCATTATAAGGATAACGGGTATTTATGTCTCCACGATGCACGCTTTCCGTACTTCGTTAACCAAATACCATATACAAAGTTTTTAAACACACGTAAACCCACGGGAAAAAATTGACTTCGAATATGTAAACAACAAAATACTCACATTGAAATGTTGTTAATTAGAATGACGAAAAGGTACATGGTTTCATTTTACAAAAAAAAGTAAAATTAAATAAAAAATATTAAGGTAAATCGTCACACAATAATAAAGGTCTAGCTTCTTGTTTATGCTGCTTTATATATATACTTTTACCCGTTTATATTTATTATAAAATAAAAGACTAATTCCTTTTCTCTTTATACTTTTAAAAACAGTCATCTAATAAAAAGACAGTTTGATATGCACTTGTCAAATAATTTGTTTGTTCAAATGAGGTTGGATCGAACCTTTTTCTATTAACACAATGTTCCTCATAGGTGGAACGTACCTAAGTCAATAGTACACTTAGCATATGGTGGGATTGACAAAGATCACCAAGCCCCGACACAAGGAGCTTCTGACTTTGTTTAAAAGTATTGGCGGAATCAAAGTGGGTCGAAATGTTACGCGCTTGAACTGACTACATAGGATCCAGATCGATAAATGGGTCAACGTCAAAGAAACTTTCAATAAAACGACCATGAACAACTTCTCAACGTTCTCAATAACTATAACAACATATATAAGCTACGCATTGTTTCAACTATAGTTCTTTCTCTTTTTTAAAGGACCATCACATGGTTCCCTCCTTTTCAGATTGAGCCGTTGGCTTGGCGTTTGGTAGCCTCTTAATGGCCATTAAGTACCTCTAAATGGTTCACAACCACTTAATGGTTTAGAGGTAACCTTAAGTCTACCTCTTAACCATTAAGAGGTTATGAACCATTAAACTATACAAGTTATAATGAACTATTGTATTTTAATGTTTTGGACTGTATATATGCAAATATACTTTATCTATGCAGTACAAGTTATAGTGAATAATTGTATCCTATAATATTTTAAAAAATATCATATAAACTGTAATATTTGTATCATAATTAATTTACCTGGTGGAACGGATCGTTTGGTTGTTTTATCACTAACTAAACCGAAAGAGATCAGTTACCCTAAACTTAAAAAGAAAAGAAAAATGGACTACTTAAGTTCAAAATCGAAGCATTGTGAAGGGGCAAAAGGGGAACAACTTCATATGTTACATTTTTTTTATTATGAACTCTCCACTGGCTACCCCATAAGTTTATACAGCTTGTATAAACTTATACGAGAGATTGCCTGTACGTATAGTCATATACGACCCGCATAAACTCTAACACATCGTATAGCTCATGACACCGAAGAGTTGTATGCCTTGTACAGGCCTATACCCTTGTATAGTTCTTTGTGCAGGCCTAGGCAACGACCCAAAGCCGGATCATTTCGAGGGCCCGAAACATGTTTAAATTAATTATATATTACATATATTTACGTATATCATATCGGTTAAGATAAATAAAGCAATAGAATGTAGATGGTGAAGTCGGAAAGCATGTGTTTATTCCTACCGTGTGCAAGTTTAAGTCCCCTCCAGTGCCATAGTTTGTAACACTTTTATTAACAAAGTGACTAGCAATATACATAAAAATTCCTAATTTGAATCTCAAAATTCTAGGTCTCATATTTAGCCCCAAACACACACTAATTAAATAACCAATGGGTGACTACAAGTACAAAAAAAATCATATAAAGTTGAAATTTGAAATCCCCGATATATATTTGACCAAAGAAATATGGTAGAAATCCAAATTTTATATTAATAAAGCTATAATAAATTCAAAGCGGCCACATTATAACGAATATAGATCCCCTGCTACCTAGAGAATACTAACATATGAGCAAATGAAGTTATTAAATTCATATTAGGGGTGTGCAGTTTTCAGGTAGGACCGAAAAAACCCGACAACCGACCCGAAAAAGACTAAAACCGAGCCGTATGTAATTCGGTCATCATCGGTTCCACACATTTGCAAAATTCGGGTTCGGTTCTTGACATTTGAACTTGCGTGAAACCCGAACCGACCCGAAGAGAGATGGTTTGTAGAGGTTTAAAGGAGGGTTTGAGAAGTGATTTCGTTTTCCTTTTATCTGTCTGTCAAATTAGAGCATGATAGAACTCCACCTTCATAGTTTATACTTTTCTTCTTGTATTCATCTAAGGCGGCTAGTGAAATAAGAAAACCCTAACATTATTATATATGTAGACTGGTAATACTAATTTATAGTGGAGAGGAGTAAAATACAAGTGTTATAAAATAAAGTAAAGCTGTTTGCTTTGGATTTTAACATTCTTGATCTGGGCTAAGAATATAAAAACAAACACACTTTGTCTTTATATAAAACTGAATAAACAACTTAATATAAAAAAGAAAAAAGAATTGGGGTATACAATGTACTATACTTATTTTGTTTGAAAACTCTTATCTCCTTCATATGATCCACATTGCCCTAGCTACCAAATAAGCTCTGCCTTATCATTTCTAACTCTTTTCTTTTCATCTCGCCGACAATAATATCAAACGTCTATATCGTGCCGGAATTTCATTTTCCGATGAGTTCCTTCAGATCTCTCTTTTGTGCGTTCAATTCGGTCTCGGTAAAAACCCGAAAACTGACTTGCTAATACCCGAGACCGTCATAAACCGAATGGGACTTCAGAGGTCCGGTCCTCGGTCTGTGTTTTTACAGAGTTTCGGTCTCGGGTCGGGTTTTTTCCGGTTCGGTCCGGGTTTTAGCAAATGATCAGCCCTAATTCATACCTTAATCGTTTTTTTGGTTGTTGTTTACTTATTTAGTTATATAATAATTTGTCTTAAACTGGCCACGATGGCTCTTTAGCCCATTTAAATCATACTTTCGTCATTACGTTACCATATTAGATTTAAATAATAATTATTATTACTATTGAGAATGAGGTACTAGAGAGTATGGATTACAAAAGGTTGATTCGTTTGGTATGGGATAAGTTTGATGTTTCGCCAGCTGGCCCAGTCATAGTCATTGCAGCACTAAACTCATAATTTATTCTATACTGGTGTTGTATGCGTCGGGCAGTTGGAATTTGTTTATTTGTGTCGCGTTGTGACATTGCACAGATGTTGATTCAGTAGGTATGAGTAAAGCTTGTTAAGATACCAACACTAAAATAAATAAATATTAAGAAGATACTAAAAGATTGTAACACACGGTAGGGCTAGTCAACACGAATCGGCCGGTATTGACGGGTCATAACACATAAAGTTTTTGGTATTACCTAAGAGGTGCCCTAATTTCTCTCTCAATCTCTACATATACATATACTCTTTACTATCACAACGGCGACTCGCTATCACTACAGCTCTGGTCCCATCATCACTCAACAGTTGTTCGTTTAGGTAGGTATGTAATCAATCACTCATTAATATTACTGTTATCTAATAGATCTACGTTGACTTTGTTGTAGCTGTGTTGACCTTGTTGCAAGTTAAAATCATATCTTTGTTGTAGTCAATCCTAGTTAGAATCACGTCAATATGATGTTTATGCCTAACACTTGTCTACCGTGATATTATGGCACGCCGAAGAGTGTGCCTCTAATTCAATTGAATATTCAAATAAATAATAAAAAATTGTTAATGTCATGTCCGTTATAGTTTTGTAGTTAAAATCACTTTAATAATATGATATGATTGTGTACGCCTAAGAGTTTGTGCCGCTTGTTCAAATAATTAATTAATTTATTAGATTTGTGTATCAAAGCCCTAATCCTACGGACCATTTTTGGTATCTTTTAATTGATTTAGGATTAGGAGAAGAAATCAATATGAATACATCACGCTAGGGGTGTGCATAATTAGTTTTTTGTTGTTTCTTGGGTTTGACGAGAAATAAAAAGCAGAGTTTGCTTTTGTTTCGTTTTCATTTTTATTATATTTAATTAGGAAATGCAATTTCGAAAAAGACAACACAAACACAAGAAGACAAATGCAATAATAAAACAAGAAAAGCAGAAGACACATGCAATTAAAGTTACTAGTGGACAACAGTTCGTTAATTGGTTGTCAAAACTATTTCTTTCTCTTCTTTCTCATAACACCAAAAGTTATCTTCAAAATTCTTCAGGAACTCAAAAGAGCTTACACCACTAACTTCGAATATACTTTTCAAGACGCCATCAACAAGCTTCTCAAGTGTCTTGGCAACTAGCATAAAGAGTCTGGATGCGGCATTGAAGATGATAGAGTTTCGAGCCACTATCAATGATCCTTCTATCCATATTCCAGTCGTTAACACCAGTGTAAACATCATCGGGTTTGGTCTTTAATGGCCTACCCGAAGCACCAAACCCGACAAACCCGGTACCCGAAATTTACCTTAAGGTCCGATCATCGGTTCTCATATTGATAGGCCATCGGTCATCGGGTCGGGTCTAACCCGGTTTGGTCCGGTTATCCTCATTTGCACACCCCTACATCACACATTATAATCCTCCTACTGTTTTAATCCACTTTCAATGGGCTTTTAATGGGATTTTAACTATGATTTCGGCTTTTAATGGGCTTTTAACTATGATTTCTTAATTCTTTATGCAGAAGCAACCAATGGCATCCAAAAGTTACAAACTCAACACCACAACTGAAGCTGAAGCTGTTGATTCATCAAATGATGATAACTAACTCAACAACAAAGATGAAGCTGCTGATGTTACATCAGAAAATGTTACAGTGCGTTTAATCACAAATAAAAAGCATCATGAATGACCATATAACTAAATTCCTCTTACCTCTTTATGATTTCTTCATCTGCTGCAACAGCCAATTTCTTCAAAACTCAGAAAGACAAATGAAGCCGCTGACGTTAAGGTTAAAAGAAAAGTAGACCTGCCCCAAGAAATCCAACAGTTTATGCTCGAAAACCTTTCCGCCAAAAGTGTCTTGCGCAACATAACGTTGTTAATGGACTCGAGAAACTACATTGACAGTCCCAACTTCATCAAAAATTTCAAAGGCAGATATTTTTACATTCTTGGGGGGCCTATAAGACCAAATCGTAACGAGTTTGTCTTGATTGGAGACAACGATTCAACAACCCCTTCTTCCATAACCATTATCCTTAGTCCAGCTCCAAACCTAACCGGCTCAGCCACTTCTCAAGGTCTCTTGTTGCTACTAAGCCCTGAAAAAGTCAATTCATACCGTGCCATTGTTTGGAACCCCTCAATACGAAAAATCTTTGCCGTGGATATTCCATCATCACTCAACAGTTGTTTGTTTAGGTAGGCATGCAATCAATCACTCATTAATTTTAGTGTTAGCTAATAGATTTGTGTTGAGTTTGTTCTTGTTGTGTTGACTTTGTTGTAAGTTTAAATCATATCTTTGTTGTAGTCAATCCTAGTTAGAATCACGTCAATATGATGTTTATGCCTAACACTTGTCTACCGTGATATTATGGCACGGCGAAGAGTGTGCCTCTAATTCAATTAAATAATAATAATTTTTTTATGTCAAGTCGGTTATAGTTTTGTAGTTAAAACCACTTTAATAAAATGATATGATTGCGTATGCCTAAGAGTTTGTGCCTCTTGTTCAAATAGTTAATTAATTTATAGGATTTGTGTATTAAAGCCCTAATCCTAGGGACCATTTTTGGTATCTTTAATTGATTTAGGAATAGGAGAAGAAATTAATATGAATACATCACATATTATAATCCACTACTGAATACATCACACATTATAAACCTCCTATTTTTTTTAATCCACTTTCAATGGGCTTTTAACTATGATTTCGACTTTTAATGGGCTTTTAACTATGATTTTTTTATGCAGAAGCAACCAATGGCACCCAAAGATTACAAACTCAACACCACAATGAAGCAAAAGCTGCTGATGCATCAGATGATGATAACAAACTCAACAACAAAGATGAAGCTGCTGACGTTACATCAGAAAATGTTACAGTACGTTTAATCACACATAAAAATCACCATGAATGACCCTATAACTAAATTCCTCTTACCTCTTTATGATTTCTTCATCTGCTGCAGCAGCCAATGTCTTCAAAACTCAGAAAGACAAATGAAGCCGATGACATTAAGGTTAAAAGAAAAGTAGACATACCCCAAGAAATCCAGCAGTGTGTGCTCGAAAACCTTCCCGCCAAAAGTGTGTTGAGCAACAGAACATTGTCAACGGACTCGAGAAACTACATTGGCAGTCCCAACTTCATCAAAAATTTCAAGGGCAAATATTTGTCACACCCTCAAAATCCACTAACGGAGTTTTACCGTCAGAGGGTGTGAACTAACAGGATCGGATTCATTAGTTATAATCAAACCATAAAAACGTTTACGAATAATTAAATGCGGAAGCGTAAAAACCATAAAATAAATGTTGCGTCACGCAGGACGACTTTAACCCAATGATAACAGTTTTAAAATAGTTTGCATAACAAAAGCGTTTTCAAGCAATGCATGATCTTATACCGCGCGCCCGCCTCGGATACCTGAGAATAACATACTAAAAGTGTCAACACAAGGTTGGTGAGTTCACAAGTTTAAATAAAATAAAGCGTTTAGCGTTTACGTTCAGCGTTTTGCGTTCAGCGTTTTGCGTTCAGCGTTTTGCGTTACCAGATAGTGTTAAATCAATTATATATCGATAGGTAGCTAGCCTATACAACAAGTATTACTAAGTGTTCGACACCGAAGCTGACTGTTTATCAAGTGCCTTGTCACCAGGTCATCCAGACCATGGTACGTGTTAGCCAAAATTACACCCGCTCGACCTCCAGTCGAGTTTAGCGTTGGGTGGGGTTTGTCAAACCCAGTAGTACTACTCAACAGTGACTCGCTATTCCAAATATTAACCGGTTCGATGTGTAGGACTTCAAATGTTTCGTTTGCCACTTAGCCTTTACAAGGGATATATAATTTACTAACAAAATCTTAATTGCGTTTATCGGAGTATGTTATCTCCCCCAAGTGAAAAGCGTTTAAAACAGTTTAAAGGGGTAAGTGAAACTCACTGTTTGCGAAGAAATTCCCAAATTAAATCACCAAGTGATGCGCGTCACAGAAAACTCTCTCTAGCGTTCTAAAACAACAAGGAGATTTTCTAAGTGTCGGAACTATTATCGAGTCTCTAGACTCGGCACATAATACCTATGCACACAACATGTTTCGTGTTTCGTTTGTGAATCGTGTGTGACTTTTACAAGTGTATTTGTGATACGTTACATGTGTGAGCAATTATTCACGTGTCATGTATTAATAATGTACGTCACTAGCAATTACTTCCCGTAAGGGCAATTTGGTCAACATATAACAATTAACTAGCAATTATTCCCCGCAAAGGCAATTTGGTCAAATCATGACAATCAATTAGCAATTATTCCCCGCAAGGGTATTTTGGTCAAAATACGACAATTAGTTAGCAATTATCCCCCGCAAGGGCAATTTGGTCAAAACACGATAATAAATTAGCAATCACCATGTTTCATGCAACTTTCACAAAATTCAGCAATTAGTTTCTTAACGACAGAATTTTACTTGAAAAACTAGTCTATCCCACCGATCATAGCATCACAATTAATTTACCAAAAATCATCACAAAAGCATGTATGTGTTAGGTTTCCAGAACATATTTTTTTGTATTTTTATTCCATACATATTTCTCACAAAGATCAATTTACCACAGCAAACTCATAACAGTCAAATTTATGCGCAACAGAATGTTATTTGAAATTCCCGTTAAACGAAAAATCCAATAAATGCAAGACCACTTGGGTTAGGTTTCTAACTCAACAAGTCAACTTCCAGAAGTGGAACCAACCCAATTGGTCTCGTAGTTCATGAGATATAATATTTACAAAACAACCTAACAGCAGGTCTAGCAACTCAGCTTTGCACAACGTTTTTGTAAAATCATAAAGGTTAACTTTTACACGTCCAAAAATTGCAAATTTATATTCTTTAGAAACTAGACTCAACCTAGTTTACTGTAGTATCAATAATCTCAACCAATTTTCACATTTACACCCCGTTACAGTCAATTGAACATCAATAACACAATCTGTCCAGAAACTGTTTGCAACAAAACTCAACATATTAACCATTTATAAACCATAATTCCGTCATATAACATCCTAGACACCATAATCACTATCCATGCACATCAATTACACATTACATCCATGGGTAGGGTTTTATTTGAATTCAAAATCAAGAACACAACGATTAACATGTAATAATACCAATTCTAGTTATCATATCACAATCAATCCATCATCAAATCAAGATAAAACATATGAACACATATACATATGAAAATCGGACCTAGGGTTTGTAATTATACCTTCAAAAACACCAATACAAGCAAGAGGAAGGTAGAAGATGGCTAGAAACGGATGTAGGATGCTTCAATTGTGAAAGACCAAGATCAAAACCAAGTGATATGTGTGTGTGTGTGTGCCGATCGCAAAGAGAGCAAGGGGGGGGGGGGGGGCTGGCCGTCGGCTTATGTGAGGGAAAGAGGGAGGGGAGTTAGGGTTTTATAATATTATTAATAATAATCATGTTACATCTAGGTCCCTCCACTTTCAAATGTTATCTTTCTAGCTTAATTAACTAGTTCTAGCACATTGAGTTAACGTTTATAACAATGTTATCACATAACACATAAGTCTAACACATAATTATCACATAATTATTGTTTTGACGTTTTTCGTTTATTCCTCAATTGTTTGCGTCAACTCGTTTGCGTTTCGGTGCAATTCCCGAAAGACTACACATGTAGTAAGTGTTAAGCGTCATTTAAACCCTAGTTTAAATGTAATGAGGTGTGCGTTATAGATTCAATGATCTTAAGTTTGAAATGACGGAGTTGAGTTAACGGAGTTAACCTGAAATTGACGATTGTCTCAATATTCTTACATACTTGGGGGGGCCTACAAGACCAAATCGTAACGAGTTTGTGTTGATTGGAGACAACGATGCAACAACCCCTGCTTCCATAACCATTATCCCTAGTCCAGCTCCAAACCTAACAATTTCAGCCACTTTTATAAGGCTCTTGTTGCTAACAATCCCTGAAAAAGCCAATTCACACCTTGCCATTGTTGGAACCCCTCAATACGAAAAAATTTTGCCTTAGATATTCTATCATCACTCAACAGTTGTTCGTTTAGGTAGGTATGTAATCAATCACTCATTAATATTAGTGTTAGCTAAAAGATCCGTGTTGACTTTGTTGTTGCTGTGTTGACTTTATTGTAAGTTAAAATCAAATCTTTCTTGTAGTCAATCCTAGTTAGAATCACGTCAATATGATGTTTATGCCTAACACTTGTCTACCGTGATATTATGGCACGCCGAAGAGCGTGCCTCTAATTCAATTGAATATTCAAATAAATAATAATAATTGTTAATGTCAGGTCTGTTATAGTTTTGTAGTTAAAATCACTTTAATAATATGATATGATTGTGTATGTCTAAGAGTTTGTGCCGCTTGTTCAATAATTAATTAATTTATAAGATTTGTGTATTAAAGCTCTAATCTTAAGGACCATTTTTGATATCTTTTAATTGATTTAGGATAAGAAGAAATCAATATGAATACATCACACATTATAATCCTCCTACTGTTTTAATCCACTTTCAATGGGCTTTTAACTATGATTTCGGCTTTTAATGGCCTTTTAACTATGATTTCTTTATGCAGAAGCAACCAATGACATCCAAATATTACAAACTCAACACCAGTGTAAACATCATCGGGTTTGGTCTTTAATGGCCTACCCGAAGCACCAAACCCGGTACCCGAAATTTACCTTAAGGTCCGATCATCGGTTCTCATATTGATAGGCCATCGGTCATCGGGTCGGGTCGGGTCTAACCCGGTTTGGTCCGGTTATCCTCATTTGCACACCCCTACATCACACATTATAATCCTCCTACTGTTTTAATCCACTTTCAATGGGCTTTTAATGGGATTTTAACTATGATTTCGGCTTTTAATGGGCTTTTAACTATGATTTCTTTATGCAGAAGCAACCAATGGCATCCAAAAGTTACAAACTCAACACCACAACTGAAGCTGAAGCTGTTGATTCATCAAATGATGATAACTAACTCAACAACAAAGATGAAGCTGCTGATGTTACATCAGAAAATGTTACAATGCGTTTAATCACAAATAAAAATCACCGTGAATGACCTATAACTAAATTCCTCTTACCTCTTTATGATTTCTTCATCTGATGCAGCAGCCAATTTTTTTAAAACTCAGAAAGACAAATGAAGCCGCTGACGTTAAGGTTAAAAGAAAAGTAGACCTTCCCCAAGAAATCCAACAGTTTCCGCTCAAAAACCTTCCCGCCAAAAGTGTCTTGCGCAACAGAACGTTGTTGTCGTACTTCGAGAAATTACATTAATAGTCCCAACTTTATCAAAAATTTCAAGGGCAGATATTTTTACATACTTGGGGGCCTATAAGACCAAATCGTAACGAGTTTGTCTTGATTGGAGACAACGATTCAACAACCCCTTCTTCCATAACCATTATCCCTAGTCCAGCTCCAAACCTAACCATTTTTGCCACTTCTCAAGGTCTCTTGTTTCTAACAAGCCCTGAAAACGCCAATTCACACCGTGCCATTGTTTGGAACCCCTCAATACAAAAAATCTTTGCCCTGGATATTCCATCATCACTCAACAGTTGTTCGTTTAGGTAGGCATGTAATCAATCACTCATTAATTTTAGTGTTAGCTGATAGATCTTTGTTGACTTTGTTGTAGCTGTGTTGACTTTGTTGTAAGTTAAAATCACATCTTTGTTGTAGTCAATCCTAGTTAGAATCACGTCAATATGATGTTTATGCCTAGCACTTGTCTACCATGATATTATGGCATGCCGAAGAGTGTGCCTCTAATTCAATTGAATATTCGAATAAATAATAATAAAGTGTTAATGTCAGGTCTGTTATAGTTTTGTAGTTAAAATCACTTCAATAATATGATATGATTGTGTTAGCCTAAGAATTTGTGCCTCTTGTTCAAATAATTAATTAATTTATAAGATTTGTGTATCAAAGCCTTAATCTTGGCGACCATTTTTTGTATGTTTTAATTGATTTTGGATTAGGAGAAGAAATCAATATGAATACATCACATATTATAATCCTCCTACGTAAGGTTGTACTATGACCAAGCACGTGTACGTTCCGCTATACTCGCCAAAAGCCACGTAGAAGTTTATTATTATTATTATTATTATTATTATTATTATTATTATTATTATTATTCACACGGCTCGGCTGTTTATATATAATAGTATATATGTGAAAACAAAATAAATTACAACAAAATGTCCTTCCAAACTCACATCATTTTGTTCCTCTTTATTACTAGAGATGGGGGTGTAATCGGATATAATTGGGACCGGTTTGGGATTTGTCTTGAAATTTTTACGTGTTTAAGATTTTTAATATTCCGACTACCCCATAACATTAACTCATTTACCCGATAACTTTTATCTTGTGAAGAGGTAGGTCCCAGCAGAGCCCAGTTGGACCCGCAAGACTCACCTTAAACAGGGACGTCTGCGCAGAGACCAACTGGATCCGCAGGACCAACCATGCTCAGAGAAGTGACGTCCTTACGCGCAGTATGCAAGCTGGTCCCGCAGGAAATGCCTCCCATGGTGAAGGACTCCGCCTGTTCCCGCAGCCTCGGATACAAGCCATGAGGGAAGGCCACCCGCGCAGCATGGCTACACGCACTAGGCACTTAACTCTCCCCAGTGTCACCTGAAGGAATGAGCAAAGGCGGGAGGGGGAAAACTCCCGCCTAAATGAGCCAGTCCGTATGATGGAGGATCTTTTGTGTGATACCTGACGAGGTACAGACAAAAGATCTGACCAAGAATGCGACAGCTCACTGACAGCAGCATGGCAGACAGCACGCCACAGCACTGTGACCAATAGCCGCCGCCTACCCACCAACTCCTGCCATACCACGTGCCTAGCCTGTTGTTGGCAGAAGAGGAAGAGTGCACGACACGCCTGCTCTGTGTCAGCCGCTACCTATCCACCACTCACAGGCAGGGCACGTGCATAGGTTACAGTTGGTAGCGTGTTGGGCCGGCTAAACCCCTTGGAAACCTACCTTCGGCTATAAATACCCCAAATGGTATGACCATCTCATCTTATCATATTATCATCATATTATACCTGATATCTGCTCTAGCAATCTCTTAATATACTTTTATATTTAAAGAGCAATCTAGTCTGATTCTCACGCCGGAGGGTGGTCACAAGGAGGAACCCCCCCCCCCCCCTTCTCAGTGACGAGCTCACGGTGTCTGTTTTGCAGGTTATCAGAAGAACCATCTTCCAAGGGTCTAACCCCTCGTGGGAAACATCTATCTAACCCCCAGGTTACCAGTAATCTGTCCGGGGTCCGGTTAGTGTTTCTTCATTGGCGCCATCCGTGCATAAAGCTAGAACTTCATTTTTCTCCAGTTTTTTCAAACTTCTAGAAAGATGGTTAAAGAAACTCCGGTAACCACAACCCCAGCTACTGGAGGGAATACCGGCAACACAGTTTTTACAAACACTACCCCGGTTACCCAAGCCGGGGCAAGTGAAGTAAATTTTACGAACACTACCCCAGTTACCCAAGCTGGGGCAAGTGCAGTAAATAATCGCCCACTGGGATTCACCGATACCCAGTTTAAAAAACGAACAAGACTCCCCCGCCAAACCCTCGATGAAGTTAAGGCATGGGCGGAGGCACGACAAAAGGAATTCCAAGCTGAGTTGGACGAACGCTTGCGTTCCATCCAACAAGCCGACGAATTCGAAGAACACTTGGACAATGACTCGGAGGAATCCGACTCCGACGCGAACCCTCGCCATAGGGCAAAAGGGAAGCGTAAGGAAACGGACTCCCAACCGAGAAGGCATTTTGGACAAACCTTCAAACCAAAAAGCACAGGTGGAAGTTCACGAGACTTCTCCAAAACGTACAGACCGAACGTTGCAAAGGCGGGAACGTCCAAATTTGCAAGGGACATTGCGGAAGCAATTGCCCCAAAAAGTGCCAAACAAATGCCCAACATAGGCACTTATGATGGTATGTCCGACCCAGACGACCATTTGAACAGGTTCATAGCAGGGGCAACCGTCAGCAACTGGACGGAACCCACGTGGTGTTACATGTTTCAAATGACGCTGGTGGGGGCTGCTAGGGTTTGGTTTGATCGTTTACCGGTTAACCACATTTACGACTGGGCAGACTTCCAGCAGAAGTTTAGCCAACACTTCAGCCAGCAGCGAAAGTATACCGAGGAGCAATGGACAATCCTCAAATGCATACGGGAAGAAGATGAATCTCTGCCAAACTTCATCACTCGCTTCAACTCAAAGAAGTTAAGTTTGGGCAATATCAGCGAGGATCTTGTTCGCGCAGCCTTCATCCAGGGCGCGCAGGACCCAGAGCTTATCCGCACCCTAACGGGTAAAGATGGAATGCCATCCACATGGGATGGCATCATGACAGCAGCTAAACGCTATGCGGAAACGGAGAAGCAACTGGGTAGAGACCTTCCGCAGAGCACAAACCTTTACACCCAGAGGACGAGAGAGGACAACGTCCTCACCGCCCGATTGAACAAAAAACGGAAGCAAGGCATTTGGCAGTCAAGGGTAAACTTTGACACCTCATCCGGCTTACAGCACCGATTGGGTGAAAGGGATAATGTAAAGCTGCACCGGAACTCCAGATGGACGCCACTTACCAAAAGCGTCACTGACATATTTGCTACTGAAGAGCTCCCATGGCCAAAGCCTCCAGTAATCCGACATCGTCACGATGCTGATCGGAGCAAGTACTGTGACTATCACAGAACAAAAGGCCACAACACTGAAGAATGCATAGACGTAAAAGACATGGTCGAAACATTCGTCAGAGATGGGACGCTCGCACACCTCGTGGCGAAATAAAAGCTAAGCAGGCAGGTGCGTGTGGAACCATGGCTGGGGTAAACATGAATAAAAAATCAGCTTCAATATGGAGACTACATGCTGCGTAAAGAACGAGATCCCGAAACAGGTGCGTGTCGGCTCGATGGCACTCCTGTCCCAACATGGAAGGGAGTTCAATTACACAGTTTGCATGTAATCAATTCCAATTTGTACAGAAAAGGCCAAGAGCCACTTCTAATGGAAATGATTCTCTTTCAAACGTCGAAGCTGATGATTTACATTTATACTTTTGTACACACTAATATGCCGGTTTTCACCGCATAATTACAAAAAACGTCATTGCATGGGAAGGCGGTCCTACCCGCACGAACCCAAAAAGCATGATAAACCTTCACGCAGGTCAGTTGGAGAAAAAAGTTACCATATGAAAGTGCTGGTCTATCCGCATGAATCATTCGAGGGAACTGCACCAACCTATCAACAACCGCGCGTGGGACAGTTCAAAATTCTTAAGAGGAAAAGGTAAACCTATACGCAGGTCAGATATGGGTAAAGTTATGCCATCCTACTAAGTGCAAGTGACGGGTCTACCCGCACAATCACGAAAGAGGAAGCAAAACTTCACACCTATTATCAGCCACGTTCAAAGGTTAACTTATCCTCAACAGGCAAACCTTCACGCAGGTCAGTTGAAGGAGTTCAATTATTCCGTTAAATGAAAGTGCCGGTCTATCCGCACGAATCATGAAAGGAAGATGAACACTAACCTATCGACAGCCGCGCGTCGAACGGTTCAAAACAAAATTCTTAAAAAGGTAAGAAAAACCTACACGCAGGTCAGGTATGGGTAAAAGTTTTGCCATCCTACCAAGTGCAAGTGACGGTTCTACCCGCGCTATCACGAAAGAGGAAGCAAAACTTCACACCTATTATCAACCACGTTCAAAGGTTAACTTATCCTCAAAAAGTAAGAAAAACCTACACGCAGGTTAGATAAAAGTTAAAGTTTAGCCATCCTACCAAGTGCAAGTGACGGTTCTACCCGCACAATCACGAAGGAGGAAGCGAAACTTTAACCCACTATCAACCACGTTCAAAGGTTCTTATTCTAAACACTTGGAAAATTGCTATTTTAAACTAAGTATGCAAGTCATAAGTTTATAAAGCAAAGAATCCAATGAAAGAAATAACAATCGTATATTTCAATGATATATTACAACAGTGGCCGGGTAACTACCCGCCTAAAAGAAATCTATACAAAGCTGTCTATCCTAGCAGTGGGAAGGAATCTTCAGGATCAGGCTTCAGGGCCACCTCCGCTTGGACCAGCACCGTCAGAGCGCGGCTGCCCAAGGAAAGCCTTAAGGATGTTTAGCCCATCATCAGCAGCAGCAGCTTCGTTCACCTTCTCCACCACTGGATGCGGGAAGGCAGCGTACTGGTTCACAGCTTGGTCATAAGCAGCTTCAGTATTAACATTGAATAAAGGGAAGTTGGAGGGCGGAAAGCCTCTCTCAGCAAACCCTAGACCAAGCAGGAAGCCAGTCTTCTCCCCATCCTCATGAGAAGCGTTGAGGGCTGTGCTCATCGCATCGTCATAAGAGGTCTCTGAAAGGACCCGACGCACAACCTACAAGAGAATACAAGTTAGAACATTTTCTAATTACGAGCGGAAAGCGTAAAGAAAAAGTTAAAGATACCTGAGGCAACGCTTCTCGAAGCAGCCATTGGAGGGTAGCTTGACTTTCTTTGTAAGCACGTTCGGCTCCGCTCTTATCAAGGTTGGCAAGTTGAACTTCCTTGGCGGCAGCCTCTTCGACGCTTTTGAGTTTCCTTTCAGTGCGGTCAAGCACCCCCCTCTGGTCAAGGATCTCCTGCAGCTTCTTGGCATCTTCCATTGCCAAGGCGTCATGAGCATGCTGAAGAGCCTTTAATTTGCATTTAAGCTGCTCATTCTCTTCGCGAAGCGGCTCAGCAACAGCTTCAGCCTTGGCAGCCCTCTCAGTTGAGTTTCGCGCAGTCTCCTTGGCCAGCCGAAGCTGTTCATTCACAGCTTGGGCAGCCTTGGAGCGGGCCTCGAGTCGCGCCTGGACTTCAACCTCGAGGGCCTTGAATGCCTTCTCCTTCTCGGCTGCGGCAGCGGCCAACTGCCGGTTCTCCTCCCGAAGAGCCCGCGCTTCAGATACATCTTTGGCGCGAGCTGCTTTTAACTTGTCGTTTTCACGACAAAGCAGCTCGACGCGGGGCTGCGTCCGGGCCTGGAGAACCCGAAGCTCATTGGTTAGCCTACCCTCTTGGTAGCTAGCCATGGCTTCCCCCGACGCACCATGAGGAGCAGCGTGGCGAGCCCAGTCCACGCACTCCACAGGGGTACGAAGGGTTGTTCCTCGGCGTATGTTCCATCTTGGAACATACACTTCATTGGAATCCGACACTGCAAAAGAAACAAAGGCAGTTAGGAAAAGATGATAAAAATATACAAAGGAAAAAGAACCCTACGTACCTGTAGGGTCAATAACAGGCCGATAGCCGCCAAACCCATCACCTGAACCTAAAGGAAATCCATCCAACAGGTCAGGTAGACGGGAAGGTGGCACAGATCGGCGGGAAGCCCGGCGCGTACCTGATGGTCCGGCCATCGGTGCCGGTGGCGCAGGTATAGTGGCAGCCGCTGTGGTAGCCATTGTTGGCGCCACCTCCTCAGCAACAGTAACCGCCGGCTCCGTGAAAGATGCTGTAAAAATTGCACTCACGGCCGGCGGAGACTTCTTAGCTGGAACAGCCTCAGGAAGGCTGGAACCAGCGGAAGTAGGCACAGACGCCTGGGTCGACGCCTCGGGAAGGCTGACCGAGCCTTCCCTCATTGGCGGGGGAATACTTGCTCCAACTCCACCCTGGAATGCGTCAACATCCACACCTGCACAAGCAAAAGTGTTAGAAAAATTTATTTGAAACAACAAATCTAGACAAGAATTATGGGGGCACTTACGGGGTTTCTTGAGCTTGAACGTACGGACGAGCGGGGGCGAACCCGATGGAGCCGGCCTCTTGACACCGGTAACCGTCGTCGTCGCTGCCTCCCCGGAGGTAACAGCTACAGCCTCCGGAGCGGTGGTCTCCTCACCACCGGGCTCCCCCGCCACCTCTGCACTATCTGACTCCGAGTCAGATAGGACTACCGGGTCGGCCGTAGAGGCCACCTTCTCCTTGCCTTTCCCGACGGCAGCCTTTTTCTTCCGCACCAGTGGAGGACCTTCTGCGGATTCCTCAGAAGAAGAAATGTCAACTCCAGCAGCAGGCACAGCATTGAGAGGTTCAGGGTAGAAGATAGGCTTACCTGGCCGTCGGTGGCTCAGGATCTCTTGGCCTGGCGGGTAAACCTCCACGAACCGACCTGCGGTCTGCTCTAAGATGGGCAACTCGTTCTCGTCCAGAGCACGAGTACCCATCCGCGCGGGACCATTTTCCTCCCGCGGGTTCAGGAGCGACTGAAGATCGTTCCCCTCTGAAATCAACAAGAAAGTTAGAAAAAATCGAAGTCAGCAAAATGAAACAAGACGTACCATAAGGGACAGAGTTCGAACCATATTCAAGGACGATCGGAACCTTATCCGCATTCGCCGCCTTCCACACCCGGCTCATCCCCAGCATCACCATCGCCGACTCCGGAAAACGGAAAACCGGGGACTGGACCCGGGATATCTTCGAGAACCATTCCGCCTCCTCGTAGTTGAGGGCGGGAAGGTTCGGAAGCGCCTGGCCATTCTTGAACTTCATGGCGATGGGGATGGCGCGAGCGGATATGAAGAAGAACTCTCTTCTCCACGAGCGAAGACTCCGCTCGGTGGTACAAATCTTTAAACCCTTGATACGGGTTGTAAGAGTGTACCACCCCTGGATGCACCTCCAAGTGTAGAAGGTCATCAGACGGTCAACGAGGGGCTCAAGGCCCAGTATCCGGCACACCCACTCAAAGTGCCGGACCTTGGCAATGGCCATGGGGTGCACCTCTGTCAGGTGCACACCGTGCCTCTCCAGAACACGGTACACAAACTTTGTCAACGGAAACCTAAGGTTTCCGTAGACAAAGAATGCAGCATAAACCCCGATCTTGCCACTAGGGGCATCGTACACAGTATGGTGGGGTTCAGGAAACTCAGGCTCGAGAGACTCGAGCATGAACTTCCTGACGATATACTGGTACAGATCGACAGGAAGAGAGCACTGGCATTCGCCAGCAGTCTTCTGGTCATCAGCATCGTGAGAAGGCATGGTGGAAGAAAGATGAAAAGAGATTTCAGGGTAATGCTTTACTGAACAGAAAAATTCGCCGGAAATTACTTGAGAAGAAGAGATGAAAGTGAAAAGTGTGAATTGCAAATAACCCTCTCCCCCTTTATATACTAATCGCAATTAATGCGGTGAATTTAATGCGAAGGAGAGAGAAATCGAAGGTGCAATGAAACTATGACACGTGGCAAAAAGCAGACTGGCAACAGCTGTTGACAGGACGTGTGCCAGTAATTTCGCGGCCACGCGCCCGAAAAAACGCGCCCACGCGCCTGAAAAAGCGTCTGGAATGACCATATAATGTCAAGTCACCATAACTTCCTGCACGTCCTGACACAGTCAGAAGAAACCGTCGCGCGACGTTTCAGAGGTTTGGACTGTTCCTATCTTTCCACCAACCTTTCGAATTTCAAAATTCAAAATTTAAAAAGAAGCGGGAAAATACCCCCTTACCTTGGCGAACAAGTAACCATAAGACGGATGCGGGTACAGTGTTAAGGCAAAACCCTTCACATACCTAGCACCCGCAGGGAATTGAAGCCAAGAAAACCTTGGCGAACAAGTAACCATAAGACGGATGCGGGTACAGTGTTAAGGCAAAACCCTTCACATACCTAGCACCCGCAGGGAATTGAAGCCAAGAAAACCTTGGCGAACAAGTAACTATAAGACGGATGCGGGTACAGTGTAAAGGCAAAACCCTTCACATACCTAGCACCCGCAGGGAATTGAAGCCAAGAAAACCTTGGCGAACAAGTAACCATAAGACGGATGCGGGTACAGTGTTAAGGCAAAACCCTTCACATACCTAGCACCCGCAGGGAATTGAAGCCAAGTACCTCGGCAACCAAGTAACTATAAGACAGGTGCGGGTACAGTGTAAAGGCAAAACCCTTCACATACCTAGCACCCGCAGGGAATTGACGCCAGGAATACCTTGGAAGTAAAGTAACCGTAAGACGAGCGCAGGTACAGTGTTAAGGCAAAACCCTTCACATACCTAGCGCTCCGCTGGGAATTGAAACCAAGAAGGATCTTCTGGGTAATGCTTGCGGAAAAGGAAATAACATCCCCGCATAGCGGGAACGTCGAGAACTACGTTGTTTGAAGCTCCAGGATGGAATTGGTGGTTTTAACATAATTGATCACTATGTTCAAAACTACCAAAACCTCATGGAGAATCCACACAACTGGGACTCAATGCTCCTGACTTGCGAGGAGGTTACAGACCTACCCGCATCATACCCAAAGACCAAGCAGGAAACTCGGGCATTTCTGCAAGTGACAAGGACTTCCCATGGAAAACCTTACAAAACCCTTTTCAAAACCCTTTTAAGTCCAAAAGTTCACCTCACTTTATTAAACACGCATGAGAAGAACATTGGACTGGGGGGACTTGAAGAGGTAGGTCCCAGCAGAGCCCAGTTGGACCCGCAAGACTCACCTTAAACAGGGACGTCTGCGCAGAGACCAACTGGATCCGCAGGACCAACCATGCTCAGAGAAGTGACGTCCTTACGCGCAGTATGCAAGCTGGTCCCGCAGGAAATGCCTCCCATGGTGAAGGACTCCGCCTGTTCCCGCAGCCTCGGATACAAGCCATGAGGGAAGGCCACCCGCGCAGCATGGCTACACGCACTAGGCACTTAACTCTCCCCAGTGTCACCTGAAGGAATGAGCAAAGGCGGGAGGGGGAAAACTCCCGCCTAAATGAGCCAGTCCGTATGATGGAGGATCTTTTGTGTGATACCTGACGAGGTACAGACAAAAGATCTGACCAAGAATGCGACAGCTCACTGACAGCAGCATGGCAGACAGCACGCCACAGCACTGTGACCAATAGCCGCCGCCTACCCACCAACTCCTGCCATACCACGTGCCTAGCCTGTTGTTGGCAGAAGAGGAAGAGTGCACGACACGCCTGCTCTGTGTCAGCCGCTACCTATCCACCACTCACAGGCAGGGCACGTGCATAGGTTACAGTTGGTAGCGTGTTGGGCCGGCTAAACCCCTTGGAAACCTACCTTCGGCTATAAATACCCCAAATGGTATGACCATCTCATCTTATCATATTATCATCATATTATACCTGATATCTGCTCTAGCAATCTCTTAATATACTTTTATATTTAAAGAGCAATCTAGTCTGATTCTCACGCCGGAGGGTGGTCACAAGGAGGAACCCCCCCCCCCTTCTCAGTGACGAGCTCACGGTGTCTGTTTTGCAGGTTATCAGAAGAACCATCTTCCAAGGGTCTAACCCCTCGTGGGAAACATCTATCTAACCCCCAGGTTACCAGTAATCTGTCCGGGGTCCGGTTAGTGTTTCTTCATCTTGGTATACATAATGGCCACTTTTATTAAACTAACATGTATACCCGAAACCAGACAGGGAATTGCCCGACGGGTTTTTATAATCATCTAACAAAAACACATTTTGATAGTCAAATAATTTGTTCTCCGTTCTCAACAACTATAGCAACATAAACTAGGCATTATTTCAACTATAGTTCTTTTCTCTTTTTCAGATTGAGGTGTTGGCCTAAGTGTAACAACTAAGAGAGAAGTGATTGTATAAAACAGGAAGTGGCTTATAACTAATAGAATATAATGTGCTTGTTACACATCTATATTTTTGTTTTGCTTCAACTTCTACAACCACTTAAAGAAAAATTATATGAATGCTTACAAAATCTTCAAACTTGTTGTTGGTTCGTTCCTAACTCCGAAGTGAGTGACTGGCAATATATGATACCACATAGACAAAGAATATACAAAGATATAATGTTAAGCTTATGCCAGATACTACATAGTTTTCAATATATGACAATTTAACTCTTAACATATATTTAAAGTATTTGACGGAACAAGCACGAAGCATTGGATGGGTGGTCCACACACTTGCTTTTGCCAACAACAAATGCTTTTGCTTATATAGGTGAACTTGCTGGTCAAGTTGAAGATGGGTGACAAATATGGCTAGTTGTTTTTCCATTAGTAGTTCGTTCTTAATGGTCCATAGATAGTTTGACATTTTGATCTTCAAACACTCTTTGTTGCAACCAACCCAATTATATAAATGTTGTGTTTATGTTGAGCATCATCTTTAAGCCACATCAGCTAACGATGGAGCTTCTTATAGCTTAGAAAGTTCAAAAGCTTTTTATAACCTTTGAGTTATTCATGAAGTGTCTTGAATACTTTAGTATTTTGTGATAAAGTTAAGAGGTTTTGAACTTTACGTCAAAAACAAAACTTTAGTTGTATGAAGTATATTCCTCTTTGATGCTAAAAGAAATATGCTTAGAGGGTTGCGCTGCAGCTTGTTATCTGTTTACATGTAGCTTGTTGTAATTGATTGAAATTATTAACACATTGAAGCAAATGTGATTGATTGATTGATTAATTACATATTAAAAAAAAAATACCCATTAACCATTAAATTGCAATTGAAGACCTATGATATAATTTAGGGGGGAAATTCTCAATATGGACCATTTGAAAAAGAAAAGGAGAAAATGGAAATTGACTACTAATCTTTAATATTTCTAAAATGGACCACGTAGCAAAACTATCAATCTCGTCTTCGTGAAATAAATGTTTCTCAAATGCGTCTTGATGTCTTGAGAGACATAATACAAAGCCCTTAAGGATTTGGATGGACCCGATAGAAAGCATAAAAATACTGTTTGAGAAGATTGCTTTTTATCTAAAGATTTAATTAAAAAATATAGACGACTCCCTCAACTTTTTAAACTTTTTGTCGGATTTAACAACATCTTTACACGTGTCAGGTTTTAATTAGTTAGATATCTCGTCGGAATATTTTTTGCCAAAATATCATCTAAAAACGAAACAGAAATCTGTAATAACTGTATCATCATTATCATGTCTTCTTCTTCTTCACTTCCACTGAGCTTCAATCCTTTTCCTTCTTCATATCACAAATCATCATCAGCATTCAATCTTAATAATAATAATAATAATATCTTAACCTTCACCAAACGCACATCTAAATCTCACATTTGCTTCACCTTCAACAACAGCAGCTCGGAGTACGAACGCGAAGAGATCCGGTGGCTCCGCGAAGAGCAACGGTGGTTACGGGAGGAGCAACGGTGGATTCGCGAGCAGCACCGGTGGGAGACCGAGAAGCAGACTCTATTGAATGAAATCAAAGCTCTCAAAACTTCAAATTGAAGAACTAATACGTGAAGGCGATAATAATAATATTAATTCTGTTACGAAGTTGTTAGGTGTGTTGAAGAAGGAGGTGAGTCAGATTGCTGAGACTGGAACTAGTGCCGTGCCGTTGGTGCTGGAGGCGGTTGAGGACGTTACGGAAGAGGCCGTGGTGAAGGCGGTTGAGGACGTTGAAGAGGTGGTGGTGAAGGAGGTGGTTAGAGTTGAGGATAAGGAGGTAAAGGATGAGGAGGTGGTTATTAAGAGGATAACGTTGAGAACGGGATCAGAAGGTGATCAGGTTCAAATGTTGCAGGTAGTTTGCTTGCTTTCGTTTGGCATTATCTTATTATTGCTACCGTGTATTCAATTTGTAGCAAACATGTTTCGATAGAGTGAATAAGCAAGTGCTTATGATTGATTATGTGCTTATCTGAAGGTGAATTAAGAAATGAATTTGTTTTCATTTAACTTAAAAAAGGATCCAATTACAATAGAGAGGCAGGTAAGCAGGCAACAAGCTTCACCGCCACCCCCTTTTGAATGGCAAAACCGATCCTATTGAAAACAAAGTTATCGTTCTTCGGCGTCGTTGAGTTACTGTGCACGACCCGCTGAACTCTCTTAAGAAATTTGGGAGTTGTTATTCACAAACTAATAATCTGTACATCTATTGTAACTTATAGTATTTAGGGGTTTACTATCAAGTCCACGGGTCTGGTTTATATCTATAAAAGTAAGTATATCTTGTAACTCTCTATTGAATGTAAGTCAAGAAGTCTTTTACCGTCTTACAAAATTAGCAGAATTATGAAAATTATCTACCAGTTGTTTGATAATTACGTTTTCTTAAACCAAACGCAAGTCCGAACGCCATCTCCAGTATTTGCATTTTGTTACAGGTGATTATATGAACCAGAATTTGCTAAATTCTAAACAGTTGAATAATGATTATCTAACTTTGTACAATATAAGCATATTCAAACACTATATTTTGCAGCTTGATTATCTGACTATTCCATACTTTTAAGTTTTAAATTGATTATCTTATTCTAACTTTTCAAGTTGTAATGAAAGTAAACATTCATATGCTGCAGTTAGTAAACATTTCAAACTGATCTGCTTGGTATGCTATCCTTTAGTGGGATTCTTATTCAAACTTTAACATTTGAATGTCCATACCTTATTCTAATACCGATATAATATAACTGTTAATCTCTGTTGATTGTAGGAGGCATTACTAAAATTAGGATTTTATTGTGGTGAGGAAGACGAGGAGTTTGCTAGCTTCTCAAGTGGCACAGAGAGAGCTGTAAAAACATGGCAGGTGAGCTGCTAGTTCCATTTTCTTACTAGATACCCTTCTGAAGATGGTATAGTGTTACTTTCCATTAGTGCGTTCGTTTATTTGTGTGGATTGTGCTTGCAAGTCTTCCATTGGTGTGCCTGAAACTGGAATAATGACAGCAGAGCTTCTAGAAAGATTATTTATAGACCAACAAGACAAGTCGTCTGCCATCAAGGTAAGAGGAAATCTTGAAACTTGATAGTGCCATCTCCAAGAAGTACTATAAACGCTAATGTAATGATTTTTTGTTGTTCTAGAAGGGTTCAAATGGAGTTGCTGCAACACAAACACCAGAAATTCCTTTGAGAATTGTGAAAGAACCTGACCCGAACGAGCATCGAGTCTTTCTTCTTGGAGAAAACAGATGGGAAGACTCTTCCAGGCTCAAAAACAGAAGTAGTCAAAGTCAACCTAATAGCAAAGGTGTTGTGAAGACAAAGTGCATTACATGTCGTGGGGAAGGCTGGTTATTGTGCTTAGGTACGGTTACTTATTCCCAAAACAATCTTTATGAATAAAGATACATGTAAAGGTGGAAAAATGGGGTCAGTTGGGCTGACTAAATGGGCGGGTACTTTTTCAAATTTGATTACCTTAACCCAAGATAACCAGATGCCAAAACCATAATAATTGCTTTAAAGTCACATCCAAACACATGCTACCTAAAGTGATCGATCATTTTGTTTGTTTTTTACAGTTAATAAGTTATAACCACCTAACAAGTTATTTTGTTGCAGAATGTGATGGAACAAGTGAGCCAAACATAGAGCCGCAGGTTAGTATACTTTAAAAGCTTCACTTTTTGCTAATAAATTATAGGCAAACTGTTCGTAACAGAAATGAGCTTTTTAGCAACCAACCTCATGTTAATAAATTTTACCTATAAAAAAGGCCCTATCCACGTGTTTTTTGAAAATTATAATTAAATGTTATATCAGTAGTTGCATCATATATATAGACTTAAAATCTATAAGATGACCTATGCTACAATCCGTTTTACAAGTCTTCCAAAATCAGTTATAAAATACAAGTTGACAGCTACTTTAATGCTGGTGGTTAAATTTGGGAAAAATGTGAGATGGTTTCTATGAGCATGTTTGGTTTCAAAAAGCTAAAATAAAAGGTTTTTTTGTGATTGCCAAACACCATTTAACTTATTGGCTTTTTGAAAAAGCCAATAAGCCAATAAGGTGTTTTCAAACTCAATCCCAAACATGCCCTGTATATACAACTTGCTTATAATTATTAGCAAAATTTTCCCAGGTCATAATGTTGGGTTTTGGTGCAGTTTTTGGAATGGATAGGTGAAGACACAAAATGTGCGTATTGCGAAGGCAATGGTCATACGATTTGTGACGCGTGTCAAGGAACAGGAGCCGGTGCTGCATAATATAACCCCGCATACATCATCACTATTGGCGATCAGATTTTGTTTAATCATAAATGTAAGTAGAAACAACATAACCACCAAAATGTGTATATGAGCTCAAATCAACTATCATATATATTTTTTGTCACACTTTTAGCTAATCTATTTATATAACTTTGGGCCAACAAACAACTATGTACTTTCATTTGTTGTCACTAAAATTTTTTTTCACACTTTTAACGGCGTCTCCATTGTCCAAGAATGAATTAGAACTTATGAAAGTACAAAAAGTCCTCTTTTACATACATACATACACCCGACCAAACTATCCTTACACGAGCTTTTGATTAGTTTGGTTAGCCACAGGAATCACAAACAAGACACAAGTATAGTATACTATGTATGGCGTGTCAGCATGTGCAATTAAACACAGCGCCGCTCAAACACTTAGCTTTGTGAACTATCTTTTTAACACCACCCGTCTCACTCGGGTAATCCAAAGGTGACTCGTGAACTCTGTCCATCATGTTAATTTCAGGTGCATGTAAGACCACCTTTGCAGGAGATAAAGCCCATTGCATACCCCATATGGCAAGCGGTCTCATGTATACAAGCGACCGAAAGTGACCATCCATCGTCCACCCCTCTGGAGTCTGAAATGCGTATCTGCAAACATAATAATAACAATTAGATATTCTTTTTATACTTCATTAACCATTTATGTAGGGTTGTAAGCAAACCAAACATTCGGTGAACTGTTCGGTGGCAGGTTTGTATATGTTCTTTTGTAATTTCGTTTAGTAAATTAACGAACATTATTTCGTTCGATTAACTGAACAAACACAAGTCATGTTCCTTCAATTGTGCTCGTTAACGTTCGATAGGGTTCGTGCTTGTTTATGTTAGTTAATGTTTGTTTGTTCATTAAAAGTCTTTTATATTTCCATCAATGACTTCCTAATCTTATCATATAGATTTAAGTAAAATTATTAACTATAAAACAAATATATATATATATATATATATATATATGAGCATTATGTGATTAATTTATATGCAAATTGACACATGAATATGAATGTTTAAAAAGACACCGACACTAACTAGGGACCAAACCGTTGACACAGAAAATTTTTGGTTGGGCAAATCAAATAAAAAATTTTAATGTTCATTTGTGTCCGTGAACCATTCACAAACAAGAAAGTTCGTTCGGTTAGGTCCGTAATCTGTTTGTTTGTCCGAAAAAATCTTAACCAACGAACATGAACAAAGCCTTTTGTTCGGTTCAGTTCGATTACAGCCCTACATTTAAGGATTCAAGAAACTTATTCAACAAACTTACCCGAACCCGTCTTCTGACCAGCCAGCTGTAAATATACCTTCAGCAGTTGAAAACCCCTGCTCCTCCATACCCGCATAAATCATAGTGGCTGCAAGCCCGTAGGTAACCCCGGCCCACACTTCTCGAGACTGCATACATGTTTCATCCACTTTTCCATTAGGATGCATGCCATTTACCGCGCCCATCCTACCCCCACCCACTTTCATAACATTAAAATCATAAATCTTCTGCAAAGTGCTTTTGATTTTATATTCATCAAACAAATTTGGTAAACCCGATGAAGCCATATACCATTGACCCGCTAATTGATCCGCTTGAATCGATTTACTATTGCTACTTGACCCGCTATCATAGTTAAAGTAGGACCCGTTCCATAGCTTTGATTCGAATGCTGCTTTTGCTTTGATGAATTTACGTTTATACCCTTCAGCTGTGGTTGAATCGCCTAGCTGTGCAGCCATGGCGGCGGTTGCTTGAAGTGCCGCCAGCCATAAACAACCACAATAAGCACTAACACCATGTACGGTCCACGCGTCATATGTTTGGTCGGGGAAACCGTCGTTTTCAATTAGACCGTCGGAGTCTCGGTCAAACTGGTCCATGTAGGCCATGGCAGCACAGACAGCGGGCCATACTTCAGCTGCAAACGATAAATCACCGGTTGCAGCAAAATCTCGGTAAACTTGGAGGACAAATTTAGGGTTCAAATCTTTCCATTTGCTAGTATCATGTATGTTATATGCATTCATTTCATGCCATGGATCATGAGTTCCAAGATCATGTGGGACCGCACCTTTGACTTTCCGAATCCCACATTTTCCATCTGCTAGAAATTTGACTTTTCTTTGGTCTTCAAATAAAACGGCTCTTGCAAATTCCCGTTGAATACTGAGTTCGATTTTTGGGAAGAGTTCAAGAAGAGCAAAAGATGCATAGAAATGAACATCATATGTACACCACATGATGTATTCTACGCCTTCCAGATATAGAAAGCTACCTACATCTTCATTGTCATTGGACGGATTCAGACGGCGTTTTTTGTCTTCCTCCTCGAGCTCATCTTCACTTGAAGTTGTAACAGAATTTTCCTCGTCATATGTGAAGCCATTACCGTTGACGTCGTTATCACCATTATTTGTGTCGTTTGTTATTTTTGATTGATGCTTCTGATCTTGCATGAAGTCGGCTGCTGGTAGTTGTGTGTCTGAAAAAAAATAGCATTCACTAAAGGTAATTAAAAAATATGTGAAATTACAAGACAAGCTGTCGAGCATGGAAATTTTAAGTACGGTAAGTTCGATAGGAATTAGTACCAATCCAAATTGTGCCACCAGCAACCAAGAAGTATAGCTCATTGAATAATGTAAATTTGTACCTGAAAGTGATAATGTTGATATCAAACAAAACAGAATGGGATAATTGAACATAGTTATTTATTTCACCCTAAATCAAATAAGCGCAACAGTTTTAAAGGAGAACGTACCATTCTGGTAGCTTGTCGTTTTCGAGGATTGGATTTTGCCATTTCTCAATCTCTTCTTCCCACCTCTTGTAATCTGACCATAATATCAAAATGCAGAAGATAAAAAATGTAAAAAACATAAAACAGTAACCAATTTTGTTCAGTACACAACAAGAAAATTTCAAGATTATAATGCTTACGTGTTAGAGCATCATGAACTAAGTCCTCAGCCGCCCTCTCAGAAGTACCATAGTATCTTGTGTACCGCCTAAAAAAGAGAAGTCGTGTAAATATGATATTACAACAATTTAAAAGAATCTGTAAGAAATTAAACCTAAATGACAGGTAACCTGTGATATGATTTTCCTTTCATAAATTTGACTTTAGGAGATGACCATGCAACAGCAAATGCCACAGTGCACTTCCCATTTGGTTCAACCCATGTTGCAGCAGACACTGCTGCACAGCTTGCATCCCCAGCTGATGAAGGAACAGTGGGGCCCGTATTAAAGTTACCCTGATCAAAATGACCATCCTACAAGAGAAAAATGATGATTAATAAAAATAAAAAGATATACTATAGCTTTTGAAAAAATGAAATAATTACCTGTTCCATTTTACCCCACATTTCTTTAGCAGTAACAGAGCATCCTTCAGACAAACCGAAACTAGGTAAAACCGTAACATTTACATTCTGGGTTTCACATGCGGCGACAGCAAATGTAACAGGATGGTTCCCTTTTGCTGTCCTGCAAACCATAACTAATATTTGTTAATTTTTTCATAACTAAACATGACCCGAACCGACCCATTAGTAGGTAAATGAGTTGAAATTGCCAGTCATGAATTATTAGTATATACAGTTGACTTACTTGTGATGTAGAAGCACACCTGCGACTCCATCTTCACCTCTGTCGATAAAAGAACAGAAAAGTTATGAGAATAAATAGCACAAAAAGAACTGTTGATTAAGCACACAGAGTAAATCAGACTTACCTAAACGGCTCATTTACATGGTCCCCAGAAAGATGCGATATACCTCCAATTGAGTTCTATAATTCAAAGACAATGTTTTGATATTTAAGAAATCAGAAGGGATCCTTTTAAATGCTGAAATGTTAAAATGATAAGACTTACTGCCCAAGTTAAGAGAAGGCTGACTCGTGCTCTTTCTTTCCCAGTATTCACCAACTAACATTTAAAGAAGCAACAATCTTGTAATTAGAATCACAGTATACTAGAACAAATGCAAGATAACAAACCACATTTATTAAATAATACCGTATAAACAAAAACAGATGTAGGAAGACTACTGTCTCGGTAATTATGAGGCAAAAATGGCGAGATTTGGCGACATGACACTTTTAGTTCTGGGTCAGGTTCGCCTAATAAAAAGAAAAAGAAATAGGTCATAATTTCATGTGAAGGAAATGTAAAATTATTTAAAGAATGTTTAATATGTTGTGATGAAGAATGACAAAATGATACCATCATAAACAGTCCACGCGCGTGGAAATAATGCATGATATGTAGAATGTTGGCCACTTAAGTTCCAGCCCCATGATGATAAACCTTGATCTGTACATTTTCTGGAGGATAATGCAAATATAAAGTCAACACACTTGAACTGTTAATGAAATTTAGGGGCAGCAATTTTGACCCATTAACCTACAAATGGGTCGATTTGAGCTATGTTATACGTCTTGACAGATCAAATTAGCCAAAAAAGAAAAGGAAGACTGATTATCCAATTACCCTATCCCTTCATGTTGGCCTGGGGATAACACTGATGCATACTTTTTATGGCCGCCGTCTCTCGATATAAAAATCTGTAATCATAAGTAAAAATATTCATCGAACAGACAAAAAAACATCTATAAACCATAACAGATTGACTTGTATGCAACTAATGTTTTGCTATTACATGTTCTACATAAGACATAAGCATAAGCTTAGATGAATATTTTCATGGAATGCAACAAGTATACAAGTACTGAATGATAAACTAAGGGATGAGATTTACAGAAAACTGATTGGCCATCACAGGAGAAGCCTCACATGTACCGGGCAGAATTTGAAATTGCCTAAACTCTCCTCTAAAACCTCTAGTTATGCTGCCACTTCTGAAAATATAAAAAAAAAATAAAAAAATTAAAGGATGCTTAATATGACAATTATGCAAAATGAAAATGATTTATTCGTTCAAAACTTACCCCATCCCACCAAGTGGAACTCCTTGGGTTGCTAACGGTTTTCCTTCACGATTGAAAGGATCAATGGGTGCCCTCTGCACATATTAAGCCAAAAACTATATAAGTAGGTCACTAATGGAAAGAATGAATGGTTTTGTTGCAAAGTACTACTACTAAAAAACACATACAGATATAAGTTGGTCAAAAAACTCAACCCTATACAGATTACATAAGAGGGGTGTTTGGATGTATGTTTGAAAGCGATGTCCGATTATTTGTTTCTATTATCCAGATAACATCCTTCTGCTGACTATCAGATGGTGGAATACAATAATAAAATATACCCTTCTGTCTATTAAACCCTTAAAAAACACAACTTGCCAAACTCTCATACAACATTATAAATCTCTACCTGATTATATAACCGTTCAGTTCAAATAATCTAGTATCTCAAAACCACAAACACCCCCTGTTATACCATATCTTCCTTATCTCAAGAACTCTAGTTATACTTAATCTATCAAAATGCTCAAATCATGAACAAAAAGAAGATAGTTGGAACACTTACCCTTCCATGGGAAGCCTCTTCTCTTACATATGACCACAACCGCAAGCCAAGCCGCATCTGCAGCATTCAACATTTTACAAAAAGCACCACATAAAGTTACAAAATGAGAATCATATATCACATTTTAAGCAGCACAAATGTTCTAGTTTTCAAGTTAATAATAATAATAATAATAATAATAATAATAATAATAATAATAATAATAATAATAATAATAATAATAAATGACAAACCATTTTAAGTGCTTCCATAAAAGTAATACTGAATTCCTTGAGAATATTGGCATGAGTGTTCAACTTCCTTCTCCATGCTTGATCAGGTGGCGCACCGCCATCGAAATCAAGCTGCATCCAATAACCATAATTACCAATTCAATCAAATCATTCATTTTCAGTGGTACAGGTACTGATCTCATCGATTACTGAAGCAACTGAAAACAATAACAATGAATGTAGAGAGAGATCCAACTCACCAGTTGGAGGGTGGTTCGATTAATGTACTCCTCAGGAGGCCATGAATTCTTCCTAAAATGAAATATGTTCCCACTCACCATCTCTACTCTATTATTATTATTATTATTCCGAAAACCGATACACAGAAACTCTAAAAAATCTCAGATCCTGTTTCGATCGATGGCGTAAAAGTATAGCAAGCAACAGTGATAGATAACAACAACTTTTAACCTAATCGCTAGCCAACGGCTATATTCAACTACTACAATTACAACTAATTACTTAATTAATTAAGTAAGTAGTGTGTCGTCCTTCAACTCTACACAAACAAACTCAGTGTGCCTAAAAATTAGGGTTATGGATTGCCGGTGTGAATTATTATTATTATTATTATTAATTAAAGTAATATGAAGTGTGAACGGGAACAATGGGATCTGAGGCGGCAACAAAAAGCAATTATAGCCTAACCGACTTGGATTCAAATTGCTTGCGTTTAAATATTATTATTATTATTGGAATGAATGAATAATAAGAGGATCGGATTACGAGGTGGATTGGATTGAAGACGACGGCGGGGAGCGTTACACCTGTGTCGCACCACGTCCAATTTCCGCCATCTGGTACTGTGTATATATATATGCGAATAACAAATGTTAATACTTTTTTATTTAGTACAAAAGAAATGTCTTCAATGGCGTCTGTCTCACACATTCATCATATATACATACATATACACACGTATTTATAGATACAGTCATCACTGTCAAAACTAAACTTTACTTTGGGGTAAGGTAATTGTAATTTGTAAGTAACAAAACACATGGGTTTTATTCTCATTGGGTTTCCTTTTTTTTATTTTTAAATATAACACGTTGTTTTAAGTACACGACTTGAATTTGAACGGGACGTTAAATACACTTGAACAGTTGAACTTGAACGGGACGATAAGTCAATTGGTATTAGTTATGTTTCTACACTACCATAAAATAATGTTAAGTAAAAAAGTTTTTGTCATCAATTTATAAAATGTTTTAAAGTTTTTACTACAAAGTTAAAAGGTGAGAAAGGTCAAGAGGGGTTGTTATTCGATTAAGATGAGTTTTTTGCTTGGTTTGAATATTATTAGCTTTGTATTATTATCATAAACTTAAGTTTCGGTTGATGATAAGTTTGTTTTCCTCATTTGTTTGTAGCGGATGAGCTAAAAAGACCGTTTTTTTCATGTAACATTAACATCACATAGACACAGAAATAACAGATTTTTTTTTGGTTTACATGTAATGGTCGTAACAAATTATATTGATTATATACTATATATATTAGTTAATCAAAATTTTAGAAAGAAAAAAAAGTAAAGGCTATGATTGATCATTTGACAACCCATTTCCTCCGACGTCAGTCATAAGTTTTATTTTGATTTTAGAAAACCATATCAGGCACTATAGACTAAAAAATGTGCAAAGGCATTATATACTAGCATTCAAATTTCAAATTTATAATTAAAAGCCATATATGCTAATATACTATGGCTTGTGTATTTTAATAAAAACAGTTATATGTAGGAAATAAATGAATATTTAATGTGATGAATTCAGAGAAGAAGTGGGTCGGTTGTACTTATTATCGAGGCCCCATATACACATGAGAAAAGGCATATTGTACCATAGCCGACCAGTCCCCTCGACAATGACCTCTTCTACAAACTTTGATGGTTGGTTAACACCCAAATCCTAGTTATTATTATTATTATTATTATTATTATTTTTCTTCTTTGAAAAATATTATAATACTTTTCTAATCTTTTTAACAGACGTATGTAATTAATTTTGAGTATAAATACTCGTGTGATAGTTCTAGACAAAATTGAAAATTCAAATTGTGAATGGTATGATATAGTTCATATGTCTAAACAAATATTTGACAAATTCAAAACCAAATTTATTTTCTCATATTCAAGCGTCATAAATGAAATTTAAACTTGGGTGATTATCACGTAAGAACCAGATCAAATCAGACCGAAATCATAATATGAAACCCCATCGGACCGGATAAACAGTACTTTGATTCGAATGGGTCGCTTTTCGTGGACTTGACTCCCGATTTTGATTCCAGTTTCAACTCTAAAACTAATGAAGAACGAGTACTGGAACCTATTCGGTATTGAATAACCGAGAACCAAATTAGATAAAATATATTCGGGTTCTGACAGATCGAGTGTTGTAGGTTTGGACTGTATATTCGTATAATGCTGACTCCTACTTTAAACTTATTAATATATAACCTATGTAACGTAAATTGTATTGTTTTTATAGTTTTATAGATTATATATTATAATGTTTTCATTATTTAACATGTATAATACACGGGCTATAAATTATAATATGTATATAGAGTCACTTAAATAATTTTGCTCAAAAGAAAAGGAATAGAGAAAACGTTCGTTGTATTATTGCACTCACCGCAACACAATCGTAAATCATATTAGTTTAAAGGATATGCACATGTTTGGTGCCAACTAAAACACATCGATCCAACTACAAGTATTTCATATATATTAAAACACTTTAAAAGTAGACAAAAAAGAAATGACATGTTGTTCCAATTATGAATCTAGGGCACCTTTCATCTTCATCATTTTTTGTCATCTTGTTATGGACATAGTATTTGTTACACATGAAACTTCTAAACATTATATTCAAATCTAAGTTTTATAGTACTTAAATATTCAAATAACCCCACAACATCATGCGTAC